>NW_018745425.1:0-40240 GCF_001683475.1 Chenopodium quinoa
GTCAAACACATTCAGACAAACCTATTTGAATCAAATAAAAGTCAAATGTATTCTACAAATCTAATAAATCAAATGAATGTAAAAACATATAAAAAATTCAAATTAAATCAATAAAAGGTCAAACACATTCAAACAAAACTATTTGAATCAAATGAAAGTCAAAAGCATTCTATAAAGCTAATTGAATCAAATGAAAGTCAAACACATTCAAACAAAGCTAATTGAATCAAAACAAGTATAACACTTTCAAACAAACCTAATTGAATAAAATGAAAGTGAAAGACATTCAAACAGAGCTAATTGAATTAAATGAAAGTCAAAACACATTCAAAAAGTGCTTTTTGAATCAAATGAAGGTCAAATGCAATCTACAAAATCTACAAAGCTAATTGAATCAAATGAAAGTCAAACACATTCAAACAAAACTAATTGAATCAAATGAAAGTCAAAAACATTAAAAAAAAACCTAATTAAATCAAATGAAAGGCAAACACATTCTAACAAAGCTTTTTGAATCAAATGAAAATCAAATGCATTCTACAAAGTTAATTGAATATAATGAAGTCAAAAACATTCGAACAAAGCCAATTGAATCAAATGAAAGTTAAACACATTCAAACAAAGCTTTTTAAATCAAATGAAAGTCAAATGCATTCAACAAAGGTAATTGAATCAAATGAAAGTAAAAAACATCTAAAAAAATCTAATTAAATCAAATGATAGTCAAACACATTCAAAAAAAGCTAATTAAATCAAACGAAAGTCAAACACATTCAAACAAAGCTATTTGAACTAAATGAAAGTAAAATGCAATCTACAAAGCTAATTGAATCAAATGAAAGCTAAACACATTCGAACAAACCTAATAGAATCGAATGAAAGTCAAACACATTCAAACAGAGCTAATTGAATCAAATGAAAGTCAAATACATTCAAAAAGAGCTTTTTGAATCAAATGAAGGTCAAATGCAATCTACAAAGCTAATTGAATCAAATGAAAGTCAAACACATTCAAACAAAACTAAATGAATCAAATAAAAGTCAAAACATTAAAAAAAACCTAATTAAATCAAATGAAAGTCAAACACATTCTAACAAAGCTATTTGTGTCAAATGAAAGTCAAATGCATTCTACAAAGCTAATTGAATAAAATGGAAGTAAAAAACATTCGAACAAAGCCAATTGAATCCAATGAAAGTCAAACACATTCAAACAAAGCTTTTTGAATAAAATGAAAGTCAAATGCATTCAACAAAGCTAATTGAATCAAATGAAAGTCAAAACATCTAAAAAATCTAATTAAATCAAATGAAAGTCAAACACATTTAAAAAAAGCTAATTAAATCAAATGAAAGTCAAACACATTCAAACAAAGCTATTTGAACTAGATGAAAGTCAAACACATTTAAAAAGAGCTTTTTAAATCAAATGAAAGTCAAATGCATTCAACAAAGCTAATTTAATCAAATGAAAGTCAAAAAAAACATCTAAAAAAAACCTAATTAAATCAAATGAAAGTCAAACACATTCAAATAAAGCTATTTGTATCAAATGAAAGTCAAATGCATTCTACAAAGCTAATTGAATCAAATGAAAGTCAAAAACATTCGAACAAAGGCAATTGAATCAAATGAAAGTCAAACACATTCAAACAAAGCTTTTTGAATCAATTAAAGTCTAATGCATTCAACAAAGCAAATTGAATCAAATGAAAGTAAAAATCTAAAAAAATCTAATTAAATCAAATGAAAGTCAAACACGTTCAAACAAAGCTAATTAAATCAAATGAAAGTCAAACACATTCGAACAAAGCTATTTGAATTAAATGAAAGTCAAATGCATTCTACAAAGCTAATTGAATCAAATGAAAGTCAAACACATTCAAACTAACCTAATAGAATCTAATGAAAGTCAAACACATTCAAACATATCTAATTGAAACAAATGGAAGTCAAACCCATTCAAAAAAAACTTTTTGAATCAAATGAAAGTCAAATGCATTTAACAAAGCTAATTGAATCAAATGAAAGTCAAACACATTCAAATAGAGCTAATTGAATCAAATGAAAGTCAAACACATTCAAATAGAGCTTTTTGAATCAAATGAAGGTCAAATGCAATCTACAAAGCTAATTGAATCAAATGAAAGTCAAACACATTAAAACAAAGCTAATTGAATCAAATGTAAGTCAAACTCATTCAAACAGAGCTTTTTGAATCAAATAAAACTCAAATGCATTCAACAAAGCTAATTGAATCAAACAAAAGTCAAAAACATCTAAAAAAATCTAATTAAATCAAATGAAAGTCAAACACATTCAGACAAACCTATTTGAATCAAATAAAAGTCAAATGTATTCTACAAATCTAATAAAATCAAATGAATGTAAAAACATATAAAAAATTCAAATTAAATCAATAAAAGGTCAAACACATTCAAACAAAACTATTTGAATCAAATGAAAGTCAAAAGCATTCTATAAAGCTAATTGAATCAAATGAAAGTCAAACACATTCAAACAAGCTAATTGAATCAAAACAAAGTAAAACACTTTCAAACAAACCTAATTGAATAAAATGAAAGTCAAAGACATTCAAACAGAGCTAATTGAATTAAATGAAAGTCAAAACACATTCAAAAAGTGCTTTTTGAATCAAATGAAGTCAAATGCAATCTACAAAATCTACAAAGCTAATTGAATCAAATGAAAGTCAAACACATTCAAAAAAACTAATTGAATCAAATGAAAGTCAAAAACATTAAAAAAAAACCTAATTAAATCAAATGAAAGGCAAACACATTCTAACAAAGCTTTTTGAATCAAATGAAAGTCAAATGCATTCTACAAAGTTAATTGAATATAATGAAAGTCAAAAAACATTCGAACAAAGCCAATTGAATCAAATGAAAGTCAAACACATTCAAACAAAGCTTTTTAAATCAAATGAAAGTCAAATTCATTCAACAAAGCTAATTGAATCAGATGAAAGTCAAACACATTCAAACAAACGCTAATTAAATCAAATGAAAGTCAAACACATTCAAAAAAAGCTAATTAAATCAAATGAAAGTCAAACACATTCAAACAAAGCTATTTGAACTAAATGAAAGTCAACACATTCAAAAGAGCTTTTTAAAATCAAATGAAAGTCAAATGCATTCAACAAAGCTAATTTAATCGAATGAAAGTCAAAAACATCTAAAAAAACCTAATTAAATCAAATGAAAGTCAAACACATTCAAACAAAGCTATTTGTATCAAATGAAAGTCAAATGCATTCTACAAAGCTAATTGAATCAAATGAAAGTCAAAAACATTCGAACAAAGGCAATTGAATCAAATGAAAGTCAAACACATTCAAACAAAGCTTTTTGAATCAATTAAAGTCAAATGCATTCAACAAAGCAATTGAATCAAATGAAAGTCAAAAACATTAAAAAATCTAATTAAATCAAATGAAAGTCAAACACATTCAAACAAAGCTAATTAAATCAAATGAAAGTCAAACACATTCGAACAAAGCTATTTGAATTAAATGAAAGTCAAATGCATTCTACAAAGCTAATTGAATCAAATGAAAGTCAAACACATTCAAACTAACCTAATAGAATCTAATGAAAGTCAAACACATTCAACAGATCTAATTGAAACAAATGGAAGTCAAACCCATTCAAAAAGAACTTTTTGAATCAAATGAAAGTCAAATGCATTTAACAAAGCTAATTGAATCAAATGAAAGTCAAACACATTCAAATAGAGCTAATTGAATCAAATGAAAGTCAAACACATTCAAATAGAGCTTTTTGAATCAAATGAAGGTCAAATGCAATCTACAAAGCTAATTGAATCAAATGAAAGTCAAACACATTAAAACAAAGCTAATTGAATCAAATGTAAGTCAAACACATTCAAACAGAGCTTTTTGAATCAAATAAAACTCAAATGCATTCAACAAAGCTAATTGAATCAAACAAAAGTCAAAAACATCTAAAAAAATCTAATTAAATCAAATGAAAGTCAAACACATTCAGACAAACCTATTTGAATCAAATAAAAGTCAAATATATTCTACAAATCTAATTGAATCAAATGAAAGTAAAAACATCTAAAAAATTCAAATTAAATCAATAAAAGGTCAAACACATTCAAACAAAACTATATGAATCAAATGAAAGTCAAAAGCATTATATAAAGCTAATTGAATCAAATGAAAGTCAAACACATTCAAACAAAGCTAATTGAATCAAATCAAAGTAAAACACATTCAAACTAACCAAATTGAATTAAATGAAAGTCAAACACATTCAAACAGAGCTAATTGAATCAAATGAATGTCAAACACATTCAAAAAGAGCTTTTTAAATCAAATGAAGTTCAAATGCAATATACAAAATCTACAAAGCTAATTGAATCAAATAAAAGTCAAACACATTCAAACAAAACTAATTGAATCAAATGAAAGTCAAAAACATTAAAAAAAACCTAATTAAATCAAATGAAAGTCAAACACATTCTAACAAAGCTTTTTGAATCAAATGAAAGTCAAATGCATTCTACAAAGCTAATTGAATCAAATGAAAGTCTAAAACATTCGAACAAAGCCAATTGAATCAAATGAAAGTCAAACACATTCAAACAAAGTTTTTTGAATCAAATGAAAGTCAAATTCATTCAACAAAGCTAATTGAATTAGATGAAAGTCAAACATATTCAAACAACGCTAATTAAATCAAAAGAAAGTCAAACACATTCAAACAAACCTAATTAAACCAAATGAAAGTCAAACACATTCAAACAGAGCTAATTGAATAAAATGAAAGTCAAACACATTCAAAAAGAGCTTTTTGAATCAAATGAAGGTCAAATGCAAAGAAAGCTAATTGAATCAAATGAAAGTCAAACACATTCAAACAAAGCTAATTGAATCAAATGTAAGAAAACACATTCAAACAGAGCTTTTTGAATCAAAGAAAGTCAAATGCATTCAACAAAGCTAACTAAATCAAATTAAAGTCAAAAACATCTAAAAAATAATTAAATCAAATGAAAGTCAAACACATTCAAAAAAGCTAACTAATCAAATGAAAGTCAAAAACATCTAAAAAAAACCTAATTAAATCAAATGAAAGTCAAACACATTCAAACAAAGCTATTTGTGTCAAATGAAAGTCAAATGCATTCTACAAACCTAATTGAATCAAATGAAAGTCAAACACATTAAAACAAATCTAATTGAATCAATGTAAGTCAAACACATTCAAACAGAGCTTTTTGAATCAAATAAAACTCAAATGCATTCAACAAAGCTAATTGAATCAAACAAAAGTCAAAAACATCTAAAAAAATCTAATTAAATCAAATGAAAGTCAAACACATTCAGACAAACCTATTTGAATCAAATAAAAGTCAAATGTATTCTACAAATCTAATTGAATCAATGAATGTAAAAACATCTAAAAAATTCAAATTAAATCAATAAAAGGTTAAACACATTCAAACAAAACTATATGAATCAAATGAAAGTCAAAAGCATTCTATAAAGCTAATTGAATCAAATGAAAGTCAAACACATTCAAACAAAGCTAATTGAATCAAATCAAAGTAAAACACATTCAAACTAACCAAATTGAATCAAATGAAAGTCAAACACATTCAAACAGAGCTAATTGAATCAAATGAAAGTCAAACACATTCAAAAAGAGCTTTTTAAATCAAATCAAGTTCAAATGCAATCTACAAAGCTAATTGAATCAAATGAAAGTCAAACACATTCAAACAAAACTAATTGAATCAAATGAAAGTCAAAAACATTAAAAAATACCTAATTAAATCAAATGAAAGTCAAACACATTCTAACAAAGCTATTTGTGTCAAATGAAAGTCAAATGCATTCTACAAAGCGAATTGAATCAAATGGAAGTAAAAACATCGAACAAAGCCAATTGAATCCAATGAAAGTCAAACATTCAAACAAAGCTTTTTGAATCAAATGAAAGTCAAATGCATTCAACAAAGCTAATTGAATCAAATGAAAGTCAAACACATTCGAACACTAATTGAATTAAATGAAAGTCAAATGCATTCTACAAAGCTAATTGAATCAAATGAAAGTCAAACACATTCAAACTAACCTAATGAATCTAATGAAAGTCAAACACATTCAAACATATCTAATTGAAACAAATGGAAGTCAAACCCATTCAAAAAAAACTTTTTGAATCAAATGAAAGTCAAATGCATTTAACAAAGCTAATTGAATCAAATGAAAGTCAAACACATTCAAATAGAGCTAATTGAATCAAATGAAAGTCAAACACATTCAAATAGAGCTTTTTGAATCAAATGAAGGTCAAATGCAATCTACAAAGCTAATTGAATCAAATGAAAGTCAAACACATTAAAACAAAGCTAATTGAATCAAATGTAAGTCAAACTCATTCAAACAGAGCTTTTTGAATCAAATAAAACTCAAATGCATTCAACATAGCTAATTGAATCAAACAAAAGTCAAAAACATCTAAAAAAATCTAATTAAATCAAATGAAAGTCAAACACATTCAGACAAACCTATTTGAATCAAATAAAAGTCAAATGTATTCTACAAATCTAATAAAATCAAATGAATGTAAAAACATAAAAAAATTCAAATTAAATCAATAAAAAGGTCAAACACATTCAAACAAAACTATTTGAATCAAATGAAAGTCAAAAGCATTCTATAAAGCTAATTGAATCAAATGAAAGTCAAACACATTCAAACAAAGCTAATTGAATCAAAACAAAGTATAACACTTTCAAACAAACCTAATTGAATAAAATGAAAGTCAAAGACATTCAAACAGAGCTAATTGAATTAAATGAAAGTCAAAACACATTCAAAAAGTGCTTTTTGAATCAAATGAAGGTCAAATGCAATCTACAAAATCTACAAAGCTAATTGAATCAAATGAAAGTCAAACACATTCAAACAAAACTAATTGAATCAAATGAAAGTCAAAAACATTAAAAAAAACCTAATTAAATCAAATGAAAGGCAAACATTCTAACAAAGCTTTTTGAATCAAATGAAAATCAAATGCATTCTACAAAGTTAATTGAATATAATGAAAGTCAAACATTCGAACAAAGCCAATTGAATCAAATGAAAGTTAAACACATTCAAACAAAGCTTTTTAAATCAAATGAAAGTCAAATGCATTCAACAAAGGTAATTGAATCAAATGAAAGTAAAAAAACATCTAAAAAAATCTAATTAAATCAAATGATAGTCAAACACATTCAAAAAAGCTAATTAAATCAAACGAAAGTCAAACACATTCAAACAAAGCTATTTGAACTAAATGAAAGTAAAATGCAATCTACAAAGCTAATTGAATCAAATGAAAGCTAAACACATTCGAACAAACCTAATAGAATCGAATGAAAGTCAAACACATTCAAACAGAGCTAATTGAATCAAATGAAAGTCAAATACATTCAAAAAGAGCTTTTTGAATCAAATGAAGGTCAAATGCAATCTACAAAGCTAATTGAATCAAATGAAAGTCAAACACATTCAAACAAAACTAAATGAATCAAATAAAGTCAAAAACATTAAAAAAACCTAATTAAATCAAATGAAAGTCAAACACATTCTAACAAAGCTATTTGTGTCAAATGAAAGTCAAATGCATTCTACAAAGCTAATTGAATAAAATGGAAGTAAAACATTCGAACAAAGCCAATTGAATCCAATGAAAGTCAAACACATTCAAACAAAGCTTTTTGAATAAAATGAAAGTCAAATGCATTCAACAAAGCTAATTGAATCAAATGAAAGTCAAAACATCTAAAAAATCTAATTAAATCAAATGAAAGTCAAACACATTTAAAAAAAGCTAATTAAATCAAATGAAAGTCAAACACATTCAAACAAAGCTATTTGAACTAAATGAAAGTCAAAACATTTAAAAAGAGCTTTTTAAATCAAATGAAAGTCAAATGCATTCAACAAAGCTAATTTAATCAAATGAAAGTCAAAAAACATCTAAAAAAAACCTAATTAAATCAAATTGAAAGTCAAACACATTCAAATAAAGCTATTTGTATCAAATGAAAGTCAAATGCATTCTACAAAGCTAATTGAATCAAATGAAAGTCAAAAAACATTCGAAACAAAGGCAATTGAATCAAATGAAAGTCAAACACATTCAAACAAAGCTTTTTTGAATCAATTAAAGTCAAATGCATTCAACAAAGCAAAATTGAATCAAAATGAAAGTAAAAAACATCTAAAAAAATCTAATTAAATCAAATGAAAGTCAAACACGTTCAAACAAAGCTAATTAAATCAAATGAAAGTCAAACACATTCGAACAAAGCTATTTGAATTAAATGAAAGTCAAATGCATTCTACAAAGCTAATTGAATCAAAATGAAAGTCAAACACATTCAAACTAACCTAATAGAATCTAATGAAAGTCAAACACATTCAAAACATATCTAATTGAAAACAAATGGAAGTCAAACCCATTCAAAAAAAAACTTTTTGAATCAAATGAAAGTCAAAATGCATTTAACAAAGCTAATTGAATCAAATGAAAGTCAAACACATTCAAATAGAGCTAATTGAATCAAATGAAAGTCAAAACACATTCAAATAGAGCTTTTTGAATCAAATGAAGGTCAAATGCAATCTACAAAGCTAATTGAATCAAATGAAAGTCAAACACATTAAAACAAAGCCTAATTAAATTCAAATGTAAGTCAAAACTCATTCAAACAGAGCTTTTTTGAATCAATAAAAAATTTTTTCAAACAAAACAAATAAAAACAATAAAAGGTCAAAACACATTCAAACAAAACTATTTGAATCAAATGAAAGTCAAAAGCATTCTATAAAGCTAATTGAATCAAATGAAAGTCAAACACATTCAAACAAAGCTAATTGAATCAAAACAAAGTAAAACACTTTCAAACAAAACCTAATTGAATAAAATGAAAGTCAAAGACATTCAAACAGAGCTAATTGAATTAAATGAAAGTCAAAACACATTCAAAAAGTGCTTTTTGAATCAAATGAAGGTCAAATGCAATCTACAAAATCTACAAAGCTAATTGAATCAAATGAAAGTCAAACACATTCAAACAAAACTAATTGAATCAAATGAAAGTCAAAAACATTAAAAAAAACCTAATTAAATCAAATGAAAGGCAAACACATTCTAACAAAGCTTTTTGAATCAAATGAAAGTCAAATGCATTCTACAAAGTTAATTGAATATAATGAAAGTCAAAAACATTCGAACAAAGCCAATTGAATCAAATGAAAGTCAAACACATTCAAAACAAAGCTTTTTAAATCAAATGAAAGTCAAATTCATTCAACAAAGCTAATTGAATCAGATGAAAGTCAAACACATTCAAACAACGCTAATTAAATCAAATGAAAGTCAAACACATTCAAAAAAAAGCTAATTAAATCAAATGAAAGTCAAACACATTCAAACAAAGCTATTTGAACTAAATGAAAGTCAAAACACATTCAAAAAGAGCTTTTTAAATCAAATGAAAGTCAAATGCATTCAACAAAGCTAATTTAATCGAATGAAAAGTCAAAAACATCTAAAAAAAACCTAATTAAATCAAATGAAAGTCAAACACATTCAAACAAAGCTATTTGTATCAAATGAAAGTCAAATGCATTCTACAAAGCTAATTGAATCAAATGAAAGTCAAAAACATTCGAACAAAGGCAATTGAATCAAATGAAAGTCAAACACATTCAAACAAAGCTTTTTGAATCAATTAAAGTCAAATGCATTCAACAAAGCAAATTGAATCAAATGAAAGTCAAAAACATCTAAAAAATCTAATTAAATCAAATGAAAGTCAAACACATTCAAACAAAGCTAATTAAATCAAATGAAAGTCAAACACATTCGAACAAAGCTATTTGAATTAAATGAAAGTCAAATGCATTCTACAAAGCTAATTGAATCAAATGAAAGTCAAACACATTCAAACTAACCTAATAGAATCTAATGAAAGTCAAACACATTCAAACAGATCTAATTGAAACAAATGGAAGTCAAACCCATTCAAAAAACTTTTTGAATCAAATGAAAGTAAAATGCATTTAACAAAGCTAATTGAATCAAATGAAAGTCAAACACATTCAAATAGAGCTAATTGAATCAAATGAAAGTCAAACACATTCAAATAGAGCTTTTTGAATCAAATGAAGGTCAAATGCAATCTAAAAGCTAATTGAATCAAATGAAAGTCAAACACATTAAAACAAAGCTAATTGAATCAAATGTAAGTCAAACACATTCAAACAGAGCTTTTGAATCAAATAAAACTCAAATGCATTCAACAAAGCTAATTGAATCAAACAAAAGTCAAAAACATCTAAAAAAATCTAATTAAATCAAATGAAAGTCAAACACATTCAGACAAACCTATTTGAATCAAATAAAAGTCAAATATATTCTACAAATCTAATTGAATCAAATGAAAGTAAAAACATCTAAAAAATTCAAATTAAATCAATAAAAGGTCAAACACATTCAAACAAAACTATTGAATCAAATGAAAGTCAAAAGCATTATATAAAGCTAATTGAATCAAATGAAAGTCAAACACATTCAAACAAAGCTAATTGAATCAAATCAAAGTAAAACACATTCAAACTAACCAAATTGAATTAAATGAAAGTCAAACACATTCAAACAGAGCTAATTGAATCAAATGAAAGTCAAACACATTCAAAAAGAGCTTTTTAAATCAAATGAAGTTCAAATGCAATATACAAAATCTACAAAGCTAATTGAATCAAATAAAAAGTCAAACACATTCAAACAAAACTAATTGAATCAAATGAAAGTCAAACACATTAAAAAAACCTAATTAAATCAAATGAAAGTCAAACACATTCTAACAAAGCTTTTGAATCAAATGAAAGTCAAATGCATTCTACAAAGCTAATTGAATCAAATGAAAGTCAAAACATTCGAACAAAGCCAATTGAATCAAATGAAAGTCAAACACATTCAAACAAAGTTTTTTGAATCAAATGAAAGTCAAATTCATTCAACAAAGCTAATTGAATTAGATGAAAGTCAAACATATTCAAACAACGCTAATTAAATCAAAAGAAAGTCAAACACATTCAAACAAACCTAATTAAACCAAATGAAAGTCAAACACATTCAAACAGAGCTAATTGAATAAAATGAAAGTCAAACACATTCAAAAAGAGCTTTTTGAATCAAATGAAGGTCAAATGCAAAGAAAGCTAATTGAATCAAATGAAAGTCAAACACATTCAAACAAAGCTAATTGAATCAAATGTAAGACAAACACATTCAAACAGAGCTTTTTGAATCAAATGAAAGTCAAATGCATTCAAACAAAGCTAATAAATCAAATTAAAGTCAAAAATAAAAAAACCTAATTAATCAAATGAAAGTCAAACATTCAAACAAAGCTAACTAAATCAAATGAAAGTCAAAAACATCTAAAAAAAAACCTAATTAAATCAAATGAAAGTCAAACACATTCAAACAAAGCTATTTGTGTCAAATGAAAGTCAAATGCATTCTACAAACCTAATTGAATCAAATGAAAGTCAAACACATTAAAACAAATCTAATTGAATCAAATGTAAGTCAAACACATTCAAACAGAGGCTTTTTGAATCAAATAAAACTCAAATGCATTCAACAAAGCTAATTGAATCAAACAAAAGTCAAAAACATCTAAAAAAATCTAATTAAATCAAATGAAAGTCAAAACACATTCAGACAAACCTATTTGAATCAAATAAAAGTCAAAATGTATTCTACAAATCTAATTGAATCAAAATGAATGTAAAAACATCTAAAAAATTCAAATTAAATCAATAAAAGGTTAAACACATTCAAACAAAACTATATGAATCAAATGAAAGTCAAAAGCATTCTATAAAGCTAATTGAATCAAATGAAAGTCAAACACATTCAAACAAAGCTAATTGAATCAAATCAAAGTAAAACACATTCAAACTAACCAAATTGAATCAAATGAAAGTCAAACACATTCAAACAGAGCTAATTGAATCAAATGAAAGTCAAACACATTCAAAAAGAGCTTTTTAAATCAAATCAAGTTCAAATGCAATCTACAAGCTAATTGAATCAAATGAAAGTCAAACACATTCAAACAAAACTAATTGAATCAAATGAAAGTCAAAACATTAAAAAAATACCTAATTAAATCAAATGAAAGTCAAACACATTCTAACAAAGCTATTTGTGTCAAATGAAAGTCAAATGCATTCTACAAAGCTAATTGAATCAAATGGAAGTAAAAAACATTCGAACAAAGCCAATTGAATCCAATGAAAGTCAAAACACATTCAAACAAAGCTTTTTGAATCAAATGAAAGTCAAATGCATTCAACAAAGCTAATTGAATCAAAATGAAAGTCAAACACATTCGAACAAAAGCTAATTGAATTAAATGAAAGTCAAATGCATTCTACAAAGCTAATTGAATCAAATGAAAGTCAAAACACATTCAAACTAACCTAATAGAATCTAATGAAAGTCAAACACATTCAAACATATCTAATTGAAAACAAATGGAAGTCAAACCCATTCAAAAAAAACTTTTTGAATCAAATGAAAGTCAAATGCATTTAACAAAGCTAATTGAATCAAATGAAAGTCAAACACATTCAAATAGAGCTAATTGAATCAAATGAAAGTCAAACACATTCAAATAGAGCTTTTTGAATCAAATGAAGGTCAAATGCAATCTACAAAGCTAATTGAATCAAATGAAAGTCAAACACATTAAAACAAAGCTAATTGAATCAAATGTAAGTCAAACTCATTCAAACAGAGCTTTTTGAATCAAATAAAACTCAAATGCATTCAACATAGCTAATTGAATCAAACAAAAGTCAAAAAACATCTAAAAAAATCTAATTAAATCAAATGAAAGTCAAACACATTCAGACAAACCTATTTGAATCAAATAAAAGTCAAATGTATTCTACAAATCTAATAAAATCAAATGAATGTAAAAACATATAAAAAATTCAAATTAAATCAATAAAAGGTCAAACACATTCAAACAAAACTATTTGAATCAAATGAAAGTCAAAAGCATTCTATAAAGCTAATTGAATCAAATGAAAGTCAAACACATTCAAACAAAGCTAATTGAATCAAAACAAAGTATAACACTTTCAAACAAACCTAATTGAATAAAATGAAAGTCAAAGACATTCAAACAGAGCTAATTGAATTAAATGAAAGTCAAAACACATTCAAAAAGTGCTTTTTGAATCAAATGAAGGTCAAATGCAATCTACAAAATCTACAAAGCTAATTGAATCAAATGAAAGTCAAACACATTAAAACAAAGCTAATTGAATCAAATGTAAGTCAAACACATTCAAACAGAGCTTTTTGAATCAAATAAAACTCAAATGCATTCAACAAAGCTAATTTGAATCAAACAAAAGTCAAAAACATCTAAAAAAATCTAATTAAATCAAATGAAAGTCAAACACATTCAGACAAACCTATTTGAATCAAATAAAAGTCAAATATATTCTACAAATCTAATTGAATCAAATGAAAGTAAAAACATCTAAAAAAATTCAAATTAAATCAATAAAAGGTCAAACACATTCAAACAAAAACTATATGAATCAAATGAAAGTCAAAAGCATTATATAAAGCTAATTGAATCAAATGAAAGTCAAACACATTCAAACAAAGCTAATTGAATCAAATCAAAGTAAAACACATTCAAACTAACCAAATTGAATTAAATGAAAAGTCAAACACATTCAAACAGAGCTAATTGAATCAAATGAATGTCAAACACATTCAAAAAAGAGCTTTTTAAATCAAATGAAGTTCAAATGCAATATACAAAAATCTACAAAGCTAATTGAATCAAATAAAAGTCAAAACACATTCAAAACAAAACTAATTGAATCAAATGAAAGTCAAAAAAACATTAAAAAAAACCTAATTAAATCAAATGAAAGTCAAACACATTCTAACAAAGCTTTTTGAATCAAATGAAAGTCAAATGCATTCTACAAAGCTAATTGAATCAAATGAAAGTCTAAAACATTCGAACCAAAGCCAATTGAATCAAATGAAAGTCAAACACATTCAAACAAAGTTTTTTGAATCAAATGAAAGTCAAATTCATTCAACAAAGCTAATTGAATTAGATGAAAGTCAAACATATTCAAACAACGCTAATTAAATCAAAAGAAAGTCAAACACATTCAAACAAACCTAATTAAACCAAAATGAAAGTCAAACACATTCAAACAGAGCTAATTGAATAAAAATGAAAGTCAAAACACATTCAAAAAAAGAGCTTTTTGAATCAAATGAAGGTCAAATGCAAAGAAAGCTAATTGAATCAAATGAAAGTCAAAACACATTCAAACAAAGCTAATTGAATCAAATGTAAGACAAACACATTCAAACAGAGCTTTTTTGAATCAAATGAAAGTCAAATGCATTCAACAAAGCTAACTAAATCAAATTAAGTCAAAAAACATCTAAAAAAACCTAATTAAATCAAATGAAAGTCAAACACATTCAAACAAAGCTAACTAAATCAAATGAAAGTCAAAAACATCTAAAAAAAACCTAATTAAATCAAATGAAAGTCAAAACACATTCAAACAAAGCTATTTGTGTAAAATGAAAGTCAAATGCATTCTACAAACCTAATTGAATCAAATGAAAGTCAAACACATTAAAACAAATCTAATTGAATCAAATGTAAGTCAAACACATTCAAACAGAGCTTTTTGAATCAAATAAAACTCAAATGCATTCAACAAAGCTAATTGAATCAAACAAAAGTCAAAAACATCTAAAAAAAATCTAATTAAATCAAATGAAAGTCAAACACATTCAGACAAACCTATTTGAATCAAATAAAAGTCAAATGTATTCTACAAATCTAATTGAATCAAATGAATGTTAAAAACATCTAAAAAATTCAAATTAAATCAATAAAAGGTTAAACACATTCAAACAAAACTATATGAATCAAATGAAAGTCAAAAAGCATTCTATAAAGCTAATTGAATCAAATGAAAGTCAAACACATTCAAACAAAGCTAATTGAATCAAATCAAAGTAAAAACACATTCAAACTAACCAAATTGAATCAAATGAAAGTCAAACACATTCAAACAGAGCTAATTGAATCAAATGAAAGTCAAACACATTCAAAAAGAGCTTTTTAAATCAAATCAAGTTCAAATGCAATCTACAAAGCTAATTGAATCAAATGAAAGTCAAACACATTCAAACAAAAACTAATTGAATCAAATGAAAGTCAAAAACATTAAAAAATACCTAATTAAATCAAAAGAAAGTCAAAACACATTCTAACAAAGCTATTTGTGTCAAATGAAAGTCAAATGCATTCTACAAAGCTAATTGAATCAAATGGAAGTAAAAAACATTCGAACAAAGCCAATTGAATCCAATGAAAGTCAAACACATTCAAACAAAGCTTTTTGAATCAAATGAAAGTCAAATGCATTCAACAAAGCTAATTGAATCAAATGAAAGTCAAACACATTCGAACAAAGCTAATTGAATTAAATGAAAGTCAAATGCATTCTACAAAGCTAATTGAATCAAATGAAAGTCAAAACACATTCAAACTAACCTAATAGAATCTAATGAAAGTCAAACACATTCAAACATATCTAATTGAAACAAATGGAAGTCAAACCCATTCAAAAAAAAACTTTTGAATCAAATGAAAGTCAAATGCATTTAACAAAGCTAATTGAATCAAATGAAAGTCAAACACATTCAAATAGAGCTAATTGAATCAAATGAAAGTCAAACACATTCAAATAGAGCTTTTTGAATCAAATGAAGGTCAAATGCAATCTACAAAGCTAATTGAATCAAATGAAAGTCAAACACATTAAAACAAAGCTAATTGAATCAAATGTAAGTCAAAACTCATTCAAACAGAGCTTTTTGAATCAAATAAAACTCAAATGCATTCAACATAGCTAATTGAATCAAACAAAAGTCAAAAACATCTAAAAAAATCTAATTAAATCAAATGAAAGTCAAACACATTCAGACAAACCTATTTGAATCAAATAAAAGTCAAATGTATTCTACAAAATCTAATAAAATCAAATGAATGTAAAAACATATAAAAAATTCAAATTAAATCAATAAAAGGTCAAACACATTCAAACAAAACTATTTGAATCAAATGAAAGTCAAAAGCATTCTATAAAGCTAATTGAATCAAATGAAAGTCAAACACATTCAAACAAAGCTAATTGAATCAAAACAAAGTATAACACTTTCAAACAAAACCTAATTGAATAAAATGAAAGTCAAAGACATTCAAACAGAGCTAATTGAATTAAATGAAAGTCAAAACACATTCAAAAAGTGCTTTTTGAATCAAATGAAGGTCAAATGCAATCTACAAAATCTACAAAGCTAATTGAATCAAATGAAAGTCAAACACATTCAAACAAAACTAATTGAATCAAATGAAAGTCAAAAAACATTAAAAAAAAACCTAATTAAATCAAATGAAAGGCAAACACATTCTAACAAAGCTTTTTGAATCAAATGAAAATCAAATGCATTCTACAAAGTTAATTGAATATAATGAAAGTCAAAAACATTCGAACAAAGCCAATTGAATCAAATGAAAGTTAAACACATTCAAACAAAGCTTTTTAAATCAAATGAAAGTCAAATGCATTCAACAAAGGTAATTGAATCAAATGAAAGTAAAAAACATCTAAAAAAAATCTAATTAAATCAAATGATAGTCAAACACATTCAAAAAAAGCTAATTAAATCAAACGAAAGTCAAACACATTCAAACAAAAGCTATTTGAACTAAATGAAAGTAAAATGCAATCTACAAAGCTAATTGAATCAAATGAAAGCTAAACACATTCGAACAAACCTAATAGAATCGAATGAAAGTCAAAACACATTCAAACAGAGCTAATTGAATCAAATGAAAGTCAAATACATTCAAAAAGAGCTTTTTGAATCAAATGAAGGTCAAAATGCAATCTACAAAGCTAATTGAATCAAATGAAAGTCAAACACATTCAAACAAAACTAAATGAATCAAATAAAAGTCAAAAACATTAAAAAAAAACCTAATTAAATCAAATGAAAGTCAAACACATTCTAACAAAAGCTATTTGTGTCAAATGAAAGTCAAATGCATTCTACAAAGCTAATGAATAAAATGGAAGTAAAAAACATTCGAACAAAGCCAATTGAATCCAATGAAAGTCAAACACATTCAAACAAAGCTTTTTGAATAAAATGAAAGTCAAATGCATTCAACAAAGCTAATTGAATCAAATGAAAGTCAAAACATCTAAAAAATCTAATTAAATCAAATGAAAGTCAAACACATTTAAAAAAAGCTAATTAAATCAAATGAAAGTCAAACACATTCAAACAAAGCTATTTGAACTAGATGAAAGTCAAACACATTTAAAAAGAGCTTTTTAAATCAAATGAAAAGTCAAATGCATTCAACAAAGCTAATTTAATCAAATGAAAGTCAAAAACATCTAAAAAAAAACCTAATTAAACCAAATGAAAGTCAAACACATTCAAATAAAGCTATTTGTATCAAATGAAAGTCAAATGCATTCTACAAAGCTAATTGAATCAAATGAAAGTCAAAAAACATTCGAACAAAGGCAATTGAATCAAATGAAAGTCAAACACATTCAAACAAAGCTTTTTGAATCAATTAAAGTCAAATGCATTCAACAAAGCAAATTGAATCAAATGAAAGTAAAAAACATCTAAAAAAATCTAATTAAATCAAATGAAAGTCAAACACGTTCAAACAAAGCTAATTAAATCAAATGAAAGTCAAACACATTCGAACAAAGCTATTTGAATTAAATGAAAGTCAAATGCATTCTACAAAGCTAATTGAATCAAATGAAAGTCAAACACATTCAAACTAACCTAATAGAATCTAATGAAAGTCAAACACATTCAAACATATCTAATTGAAACAAATGGAAGTCAAACCCATTCAAAAAAACTTTTTGAATCAAATGAAAGTCAAATGCATTTAACAAAGCTAATTGAATCAAATGAAAGTCAAACACATTCAAATAGAGCTAATTGAATCAAATGAAAGTCAAACACATTCAAATAGAGCTTTTTGAATCAAATGAAGGTCAAATGCAATCTACAAAGCTAATTGAATCAAATGAAAGTCAAACACATTAAAACAAAGCTAATTAAATCAAATGTAAGTCAAACTCATTCAAACAGAGCTTTTTGAATCAAATAAAACTCAAATGCATTCAACAAAGCTAATTGAATCAAACAAAAGTCAAAAAACATCTAAAAAAATCTAATTAAATCAAATGAATGTCAAACACATTCAGACAAACCTATTTGAATCAAATAAAAGTCAAATGTATTCTACAAATCTAATAAAATCAAGTGAATGTAAAAACATATAAAAAATTCAAATTAAATCAATAAAAGGTCAAACACATTCAAACAAAACTATTTGAATCAAATGAAAGTCAAAAGCATTCTATAAAGCTAATTGAATCAAATGAAAGTCAAACACATTCAAACAAAGTTAATTGAATCAAAACAAAGTAAAAACACTTTCAAACAAACCTAATTGAATAAAATGAAAGTCAAAGACATTCAAACAGAGCTAATTGAATTAAATGAAAGTCAAAACACATTCAAAAAGTGCTTTTTGAATCAAATGAAGGTCAAATGCAATCTACAAAATCTACAAAGCTAATTGAATCAAATGAAAGTCAAACACATTCAAACAAAACTAATTGAATCAAATGAAAGTCAAAAACATTAAAAAAAACCTAATTAAATCAAATGAAAGGCAAACACATTCTAACAAAGCTTTTTGAATCAAATGAAAGTCAAATGCATTCTACAAAGTTAATTGAATATAATGAAAGTCAAAAACATTCGAACAAAGCCAATTGAATCAAAATGAAAGTCAAACACATTCAAACAAAGCTTTTTAAATCAAATGAAAGTCAAATTCATTCAAACAAAGCTAATTGAATCAGATGAAAGTCAAACACATTCAAACAACGCTAATTAAATCAAATGAAAGTCAAACACATTCAAAAAAAAGCTAATTAAATCAAATGAAAGTCAAACACATTCAAACAAAGCTATTTGAACTAAATGAAAGTCAAACACATTCAAAAAGAGCTTTTTAAATCAAATGAAAGTCAAATGCATTCAACAAAGCTAATTTAATCGAATGAAAGTCAAAAACATCTAAAAAAACCTAATTAAATCAAAATGAAAGTCAAACACATTCAAACAAAGCTATTTGTATCAAATGAAAAGTCAAATGCATTCTACAAAGCTAATTGAATCAAATGAAAGTCAAAAACATTCGAACAAAGGCAATTGAATCAAATGAAAGTCAAACACATTCAAACAAAGCTTTTTGAATCAATTAAAGTCAAATGCATTCAACAAAGCAAATTGAATCAAATGAAAGTCAAAAACATCTAAAAAATCTAATTAAATCAAATGAAAGTCAAACACATTCAAACAAAGCTAATTAAATCAAATGAAAGTCAAACACATTCGAACAAAGCTATTTGAATTAAATGAAAGTCAAATGCATTCTACAAAGCTAATTGAATCAAATGAAAGTCAAACACATTCAAACTAACCTAATAGAATCTAATGAAAGTCAAACACATTCAAACAGATCTAATTGAAACAAATGGAAGTCAAACCCATTCAAAAAGAACTTTTTGAATCAAATGAAAGTCAAATGCATTTAACAAAGCTAATTGAATCAAATGAAAGTCAAACACATTCAAATAGAGCTAATTGAATCAAATGAAAGTCAAACACATTCAAATAGAGCTTTTTGAATCAAATGAAGGTCAAATGCAATCTACAAAGCTAATTGAATCAAATGAAAGTCAAAACACATTAAAACAAAGCTAATTGAATCAAATGTAAGTCAAACACATTCAAACAGAGCTTTTTGAATCAAATAAAACTCAAATGCATTCAACAAAGCTAATTGAATCAAACAAAAGTCAAAAACATCTAAAAAAAATCTAATTAAATCAAATGAAAGTCAAACACATTCAGACAAACCTATTTGAATCAAATAAAAGTCAAATATATTCTACAAATTCTAATTGAATCAAATGAAAGTAAAAACATCTAAAAAATTCAAATTAAATCAATAAAAGGTCAAACACATTCAAACAAAACTATATGAATCAAATGAAAGTCAAAAGCATTATATAAAGCTAATTGAATCAAATGAAAGTCAAACACATTCAAACAAAGCTAATTGAATCAAATCAAAGTAAAACACATTCAAACTAACCAAATTGAATTAAATGAAAGTCAAACACATTCAAACAGAGCTAATTGAATCAAATGAATGTCAAACACATTCAAAAAGAGCTTTTTAAATCAAATGAAGTTCAAATGCAATATACAAAATCTACAAAGCTAATTGAATCAAATAAAAGTCAAACACATTCAAACAAAACTAATTGAATCAAATGAAAGTCAAAAAACATTAAAAAAAACCTAATTAAATCAAATGAAAGTCAAACACATTCTAACAAAGCTTTTTGAATCAAATGAAAGTCAAATGCATTCTACAAAGCTAATTGAATCAAATGAAAGTCTAAAACATTCGAACAAAGCCAATTGAATCAAATGAAAGTCAAACACATTCAAACAAAAGTTTTTTGAATCAAATGAAAGTCAAAATTCATTCAACAAAGCTAATTGAATTAGATGAAAGTCAAACATATTCAAACAACGCTAATTAAATCAAAAGAAAGTCAAAACACATTCAAACAAACCTAATTAAACCAAATGAAAGTCAAACACATTCAAACAGAGCTAATTGAATAAAATGAAAGTCAAACACATTCAAAAAGAGCTTTTTGAATCAAATGAAGGTCAAATGCAAAGAAAGCTAATTGAATCAAATGAAAGTCAAAACACATTCAAACAAAGCTAATTGAATCAAATGTAAGACAAAACACATTCAAACAGAGCTTTTTGAATCAAATGAAAGTCAAATGCATTCAACAAAGCTAACTAAATCAAATTAAAGTCAAAAACATCTAAAAATACCTAATTAAATCAAATGAAAGTCAAACACATTCAAACAAAGCTAACTAAATCAAATGAAAGTCAAAAACATCTAAAAAAAACCTAATTAAATCAAATGAAAGTCAAACACATTCAAACAAAGCTATTTGTGTCAAATGAAAGTCAAATGCATTCTACAAACCTAATTGAATCAAATGAAAGTCAAACACATTAAAACAAATCTAATTGAATCAAATGTAAGTCAAACACATTCAAACAGAGCTTTTTGAATCAAATAAAACTCAAATGCATTCAACAAA
The DNA here is from genome assembly GCF_001683475.1 of Chenopodium quinoa. NCBI lineage: Eukaryota > Viridiplantae > Streptophyta > Magnoliopsida > Caryophyllales > Amaranthaceae > Chenopodium > Chenopodium quinoa. The sequence goes on from NW_018745425.1 coordinate 21,461, forward strand.
GCTAATTGAATCAAACAAAAGTCAAAAACATCTAAAAAAAATCTAATTAAATCAAATGAAAGTCAAACACATTCAGACAAACCTATTTGAATCAAATAAAAGTCAAATATATTCTACAAATCTAATTGAATCAAATGAAAGTAAAAACATTCTAAAAAATTCAAATTAAATCAATAAAAGGTCAAACACATTCAAACAAAACTATATGAATCAAATGAAAGTCAAAAGCATTATATAAAGCTAATTGAATCAAATGAAAGTCAAACACATTCAAACAAAGCTAATTGAATCAAATCAAAGTAAAACACATTCAAACTAACCAAATTGAATTAAATGAAAGTCAAACACATTCAAACAGAGCTAATTGAATCAAATGAAGTCAAACACATTCAAAAAGAGCTTTTTAAATCAAATGAAGTTCAAATGCAATATACAAAATCTACAAAGCTAATTGAATCAAATAAAAGTCAAACACATTCAAACAAAACTAATTGAATCAAATGAAAGTCAAAAACATTAAAAAAAACCTAATTAAATCAAATGAAAGTCAAAACACATTCTAACAAAGCTTTTTGAATCAAATGAAAGTCAAATGCATTCTACAAAGCTAATTGAATCAAATGAAAGTCTAAAACATTCGAACAAAGCCAATTGAATCAAATGAAAGTCAAACACATTCAAACAAAGTTTTTGAATCAAATGAAAGTCAAATTCATTCAACAAAGCTAATTGAAGTAGATGAAAGTCAAAACATATTCAAACAACGCTAATTAAATCAAAAGAAAGTCAAACACATTCAAACAAACCTAATTAAAAACCAAATGAAAGTCAAACACATTCAAACAGAAGCTAATTGAATTAAATGAAAGTCAAACACATTCAAAAAGAGCTTTTTGAATCAAATGAAGTCAAATGCAAAGAAAGCTAATTGAATCAAATGAAAGTCAAACACATTCAAACAAAGCTAATTGAATCAAATGTAAGACAAACACATTCAAACAGAGCTTTTTGAATCAAATGAAAGTCAAATGCATTCAACAAAGCTAACTAAATCAAATTAAAGTCAAAAACATCTAAAAAAAAACCTAATTAAATCAAATGAAAGTCAAACACATTCAAACAAAGCTAACTAAATCAAATGAAAGTCAAAAACATCTAAAAAAAACCTAATTAAATCAAATGAAAGTCAAACACATTCAAACAAAGCTATTTGTGAATCAAATGAAAGTCAAATGCAATCTACAAACCTAATTGAATCAAATGAAAGTCAAACACATTAAAACAAATTTAATTGAATCAAATGTAAGTCAAACACATTCAAACAGAGCTTTTTGAATCAAATAAAACTCAAATGCATTCAACAAAGCTAATTGAATCAAACAAAAGTCAAAAACATCTAAAAAAATCTAATTAAATCAAATGAAAGTCAAACACATTCAGACAAACCTATTTGAATCAAATAAAAGTCAAATGTATTCTACAAATCTAATTGAATCAAATGAATGTAAAAACATCTAAAAAATTCAAATTAAATCAATAAAAGGTTAAACACATTCAAACAAAACTATATGAATCAAATGAAAGTCAAAAGCATTCTATAAAGCTAATTGAATCAAATGAAAGTCAAACACATTCAAACAAAGCTAATTGAATCAAATCAAAGTAAAACACATTCAAACTAACCAAATTGAATCAAATGAAAGTCAAAACACATTCAAACCAGAGCTAATTGAATCAAATGAAAGTCAAACACATTCAAAAAGAGCTTTTTAAATCAAATCAAGTTCAAATGCAATCTACAAAGCTAATTGAATCAAATGAAAGTCAAACACATTCAAACAAAACTAATTGAATCAAATGAAAGTCAAAAACATTAAAAAATACCTAATTAAATCAAATGAAAGTCAAAACACATTCTAACAAAGCTATTTGTGTCAAATGAAAGTCAAATGCATTCTACAAAGCTAATTGAATCAAATGGAAGTAAAAAAAACATTCGAACAAAAGCCAATTGAATCCAATGAAAGTCAAACACATTCAAACAAAGCTTTTTGAATCAAATGAAAGTCAAATGCATTCAACAAAGCTAATTGAATCAAATGAAAGTCAAACACATCTAAAACAAAGCTAATTGAATTAAATGAAAGTCAAAATGCATTCTACAAAGCTAATTGAATCAAATGAAAGTCAAACACATTCAAACAACCTAATAGAATCTAATGAAAGTCAAACACATTCAAACAGATCTAATTGAAACAAATGGAAGTCAAACCCATTCAAAAAGAACTTTTTGAATCAAATGAAAGTCAAATGCATTTAACAAAGCTAATTGAATCAAATGAAAGTCAAACACATTCAAAAAGAGCTAATTGAATCAAATGAAAGTCAAACACATTCAAAATAGAGCTTTTTGAATCAAATGAAGTCAAAATGCAATCTACAAAGCTAATTGAATCAAATGAAAGTCAAACACATTAAAACAAAGCTAATTGAATCAAATGTAAGTCAAACCATTCAAACAGAGCTTTTGAATCAAATAAAATCAAATGCATTCAACAAAGCTAATTGAATCAAACAAAAGTCAAAAACATCTAAAAAAATCTAATTAAATCAAATGAAAGTCAAACACATTCAACAAACTATTTGAATCAAATAAAAGTCAAATGTATTTAACAAATCTAATTGAATCAAATGAAAGTAAAAAACATCTAAAAAAATTCAAATTAAATCAATAAAGTCAAACACATTCAAACAAAACTATTTGAATCAAATGAAAGTCAAAAGCATTCTATAAAGCTAATTGAATCAAATGAAAGTCAAACACATTCAAACAAAGCTAATTGAATCAAATGCAAAGTACAAACACATTCAAACAAACCTAATTGAATCAAAATGAAAGTCAAAGACATTCAAACAGAGCTAATTGAATCAAATGAAAGTCAAAACACATTCAAAAAGAGCTTTTTGAATCAAATGAAGTCAAATGCAATCTGCAAAGCTAATCGAATCAAATGAAAGTCAAACACATTCAAACAAAAGCTAATTTAAATCAAATGAAAGTCAAAAACATTCAAAAAGCTAATTAAATCAAATGAAAGTCAAAAACATCTAAAAAACCTAATTAAATCAAATGAAAGTCAAACACATTCAAACAAAGCTATTTGTATCAAATGAAAGTCAAATGCATTCTACAAAGCTAATTGAATCAAATGAAAGTAAAAAACATTCGAACAAAGCAATTGAATCAAATGAAAGTCAAACACATTCAAACAAAGCTTTTTGAATCAATTAAAGTCAAATGCATTCAACAAAGCAAATTGAATCAAATGAAAGTCAAAAACATCTAAAAAAATCTAATTAAATCAAATGAAAGTCAAACACATTCAAACAAAGCTAATTAAATCAAATGAAAGTCAAACACATTCGAACAAAGCTATTTGAATTAAATGAAAGTCAAATGCATTCTACAAAGCTAATTGAATAAAATGAAAGTCAAACACATTCAAACTAACCTAATAGAATCTAATGAAAGTCAAACACATTCAAACAGATCTAATTGAAACAAATGGAAGTCAAACCCATTCAAAAAGAACTTTTTGAATTAAATGAAAGTCAAATGCATTTAACAAAGCTAATTGAATCAAATGAAAGTCAAACACATTCAAATAGAGCTAATAGAATCAAATGAAAGTCAAACACATTCAAATAGAGCTTTTTGAATCAAATGAAGGTCAAATGCAATCTACAAAGCTAATTGAATCAAATGAAAGTCAAACACATTAAAACAAAGCTAATTGAATCAAATGTAAGTCAAACTCATTCAAACAGAGCTTTTTGAATCAAATAAAACTCAAATGCATTCAACAAAGCTAATTGAATCAAACAAAAGTCAAAAACATCTAAAAAATATCTAATTAAATCAAATGAAAGTTAAACACATTCAGACAAACCTATTTGAATCAAATAAAAGTCAAATGTATTCTACAAATCTAATTGAATCAAATGAATGTAAAAACATCTAAAAAATTCAAATTAAATCAATAAAAGGTCAAACACATTCAAACAAAACTATATGAATCAAATGAAAGTCAAAAGCATTCTATAAAGCTAATTGAATCAAATGAAAGTCAAACACACTCAAACAAAGCTAATTGAATCAAAACAAAGTAAAACACTTCCAAACAAACCTAATTGAATAAAATGAAAGTCAAAGACATTCAAACAGAGCTAATTGAATTAAATGAAAGTCAAAACACATTCAAAAAGTGCTTTTTGAATCAAATGAAGGTCAAATGCAATCTACAAATCTACAAAGCTAATTGAATCAAATGAAAGTCAAACACATTCAAACAAAACTAATTGAATCAAATGAAAGTCAAAAACATTAAAAAAAACCTAATTAAATCAAATGAAAGGCAAACACATTCTAACAAAGCTTTTTGAATCAAATGAAAGTCAAATGCATTCTACAAAGTTTATTGAATATAATGAAAGTCAAAAACATTCGAACAAAGCCAATTGAATCAAATGAAAGTCAAGCACATTCAAACAAAGCTTTTTAAATCAAATGAAAGTCAAATTCATTCAACAAAGCTAATTGAATAAGATGAAAGTCAAACACATTCAAACAACGCTAATTAAATCAAAAGAAAGTCAAACACATTCAAACAAACCTAATTGAATCAAATGAAAGTCAAACACATTCAAACAGAGCTAATTGAATAAAATGAAAGTCAAACACATTCAAAAAGAGCTTTTTAAATCAAATGAAAGTCAAATGCATTCAACAAAGCTAATTTAATCAAATGAAAGTCAAAAACATCTAAAAAAAACCTAATTAAATCAAATGAAAGTCAAACACATTCAAACAAAGCTATTTGTATCAAATGAAAGTCAAATGCATTCTACAAAGCTAATTGAATCAAATGAAAGTCAAAAAACATTCGAACAAAGGCAATTGAATCAAATGAAAGTCAAAACACATTCAAACAAAGCTTTTTGAATCAATTAAAGTCAAATGCATTCAACAAAGCAAATTGAATCAAATGAAAGTCAAAAACATCTAAAAAAATCTAATTAAATCAAATGAAAGTCAAACACATTCAAACAAAGCTAATTAAATCAAATGAAAGTCAAACACATTCGAACAAAGCTATTTGAATTAAATGAAAGTCAAATGCATTCTACAAAGCTAATTGAATCAAATGAAAGTCAAACACATTCAAACTAACCTAATAGAATCTAATGAAAGTCAAACACATTCAAACAGATCTAATTGAAAAAAATGGAAGTCAAACCCATTCAAAAAAAACTTTTTGAATCAAATGAAAGTCAAATGCATTTAACAAAGCTAATTGAATCAAATGAAAGTCAAACACATTCAAATAGAGCTAATTGAATCAAATGAAAGTCAAACACATTCAAATAGAGCTTTTTGAATCAAATGAAGGTCAAATGCAATCTACAAAGCTAATTGAATCAAATGAAAGTCAAACACATTAAAACAAAGCTAATTGAATCAAATGTAAGTCAAACTCATTCAAACAGAGCTTTTAGAATCAAATAAAACTCAAATGCATTCAACAAAGCTAATTGAATCAAACAAAAGTCAAAAACATCTAAAAAAATCTAATTAAATCAAATGAAAGTCAAACACATTCAGACAAACCTATTTGAATCAAATAAAAGTCAAATGTATTCTACAAATCTAATTGAATCAAATGAATGTAAAAACATCTAAAAAATTCAAATTAAATCAATAAAAGGTTAAAACACATTCAAACAAAACTATATGAATCAAATGAAAGTCAAAAGCATTCTATAAAGCTAATTGAATCAAATGAAAGTCAAACACATTCAAACAAAGCTAATTGAATCAAATCAAAGTAAAACACATTCAAACTAACCAAATTGAATCAAATGAAAGTCAAACACATTCAAACAGAGCTAATTGAATCAAATGAAAGTCAAACACATTCAAAAAGAGCTTTTTAAATCAAATCAAGTTCAAATGCAATCTATAAAGCTAATTGAATCAAATGAAAGTCAAACACATTCAAACAAAACTAATTGAATCAAATGAAAGTCAAAAAACATTAAAAAAAACCTAGTTAAATCAAATGAAAGTCAAACACATTCTAACAAAGCTATTTGTGTCAAATGAAAGTCAAATGCATTCTACAAAGCTAATTGAATCAAATGGAAGTAAAAAACATTCGAACAAAGCCAATTGAATCCAATGAAAGTCAAACACATTCAAACAAAGCTTTTTGAATCAAATGAAAGTCAAATGCATTCAACAAAGCTAATTGAATCAAATGAAAGTCAAAAACATCTAAGAAATCTAATTAAATCAAATGAAAGTCAAACACATTCAAAAAAAGCTAATTAAATCAAACGAAAGTCAAACACATTCAAACAAAGCTATTTGAACTAAATGAAAGTAAAATGCAATCTACAAAGCTAATTGAATCAAATGAAAGCTAAACACATTCAAACAAACCTAATAGAATCGAATGAAAGTCAAACACATTCAAACAGAGCTAATTGAATCAAACGAAAGTCAAACACATTCAAACAAAGCTTTTTGAATCAAATGAAAGTCAAATGCATTTAACAAAGCTAATTGAATCAAATGAAAGTCAAACACATTCAAACAGAGCTAATTGAATCAAATGAAAGTCAAACACATTCAAATAGAGCTTTTTGAATCAAATGAAGGTCAAATGCAATCTACAAGGCTAATTGAATCAAATGAAAGTCAAACACATTGAAACAAAGCTAATTGAATCAAATGTAAGTCAAACACATTCAAACAAAGCTGTTTGAATCAAATAAAACTCAAATGCATTCAACAAAGCTAATTGAATCAAACAAAAGTCAAAAAACATCTAAAAAAATCAATTAAATCAAATGAAAGTCAAACACATTCAGACAAACCTATTTGAATCAAATAAAAGTCAAATGTATTCTACAAATCTAATTGAATCAAATGAAAGTAAAAACATCTAAAAAATTCAAATTAAATCAATAAAAGGTCAAACACATTCAAACAAAACTATTTGAATCAAATGAAAAACAAAAGCATTCTATAAAGCTAATTGAATCAAATGAAAGTCAAACACATTCAAACAAAGCTAATTGAATCAAAACAAAGTAAAACACTTTCAAACAAAACCTAATTGAATAAAATGAAAGTCAAAGACATTCAAACAGAGCTAATTGAATTAAATGAAAGTCAAAACACATTCAAAAAGTGCTTTTTGAATCAAATGAAGGTCAAATGCAATCTACAAAATCTACAAAGCTAATTGAATCAAATGAAAGTCAAACACATTCAAACAAAACTAATTGAATCAAATGAAAGTCAAAAACATTAAAAAAAACCTAATTAAATCAAATGAAAGGCAAACACATTCTAACAATGCTTTTTGAATCAAATGAAAGTCAAATGCATTCTACAAAGTTAATTGAATATAATGAAAGTCAAAAACATTCGAACAAATCCAATTGAATCAAATGAAAGTCAAGCACATTCAAACAAAGCTTTTTAAATCAAATGAAAGTCAAATTCATTCAACAAAGCTAATTGAATCAGATGAAAGTCAAACACATTCAAAAAACGCTAATTAAATCAAAAGAAAGTCAAACACATTCAAACAAACCTAATTGAATCAAATGAAAGACAAACACATTCAAACAGAGCTAATTGAATAAAATGAAAGTCAAACACAGTCAAAAAAAGCTTTTTGAATCAAATGAAGGTCAAATGCATTTAAGAAAGCTAATTGAATCAAATGAAAGTCAACCACATTCAAACAAAGCTAATTGAATCAAATGTAAGTCAAACACATTCAAACAGAGCTTTTTAAATCAAATGAAAGTCAAATGCATTCAACAAAGCTAATTAAATCAAATGAAAGTCAAAAACATCTAAAAAAACCTAATTAAATCAAATGAAAGTCAAACACATTCAAACAAAGCTATTTGTATCAAATGAAAGTCAAATGCATTCTACAAAGCTAATTGAATCAAATGAAAGTCAAAAACATTCGAACAAAGGCAATTGAATCAAATGAAAGTCAAACACATTCAAACAAAGCTTTTTGAATAAATTAAAGTCAAATGCATTCAACAAAGCAAATTGAATCAAATTAAAGTCAAAAACATCTAAAAAAATCTAATTAAATCAAATGAAAGTCAAACACATTCAAACAAAGCTAATTAAATCAAAGGAAAGTCAAACACATTCGAACAAAGCTATTTGAATTAAATGAAAGTCAAATGCATTCTACAAAGCTAATTGAATCAAATGAAAGTCAAACACATTCAAACAAACCTAATAGAATCTAATGAAAGTCAAACACATTCAAACAGATCTAATTGAAACAAATGGAAGTAGAACCCATTCAAGAAGAACTTTTTGAATCAAATGAAAGTCAAATGCATTTAACAAAGCTAATTGAATCAAATGAAAGTCAAACACATTCAAATAGAGCTAATTGAATCAAATGAAAGTCAAACACATTCAAATAGAGCTTTTTGAATCAAATGAAGGTCAAATGCAATCTACAAAGCTAATTGAATCAAATGAAAGTCAAACACATTAAAACAAAGCTAATTGAATCAAATGTAAGTCAAACTCATTCAAACAGAGCTTTTTGAATCAAATAAAACTCAAATGCATTCAACAAAGCTAATTGAATCAAACAAAAGTCAAAAACATCTATTTGAATCAAATGAAAGTCAAACACATTCAGACAAAGTTAATTAAATCAAATTTAAGTCAAACACATTCAAATAGAGCTAATTGAATAAAATGAAAGTCAAACACATTCAAAAAGAGCTTTTTGAATCAACTGAAGGTCAAATGCATTTAAGAAAGCTAATTGAATCAAATGAAAGTCAAACGAATTCAAATAAAGCTAATTGAATCAAATGTAAGTCAAACACATTCAAATAGAGCTTTTTGAATCAAATGAAAGTCAAATGCATTCAACAAAGCTAATTGAATCAAATGAAAGTCAAAAACATATAAAAAAACCTAATTAAATCAAATGAAAGTCAAACACATTCAAACAAAGCTATTTGTATCAAATTAAAGTCAAATGCATTCTATAAAGCTAATTGAATCAAATTATAGTCAAAAGCATTCAAACAAAGCCAATTGAATCAAATGAAAGTCAAACACATTCAAACAAAGCTTTTTGAATCAAATGAAAGTCAAATGCATTCAACAAAGCTAACTGAATCAAATGAAAGTAAAAAACATCTAAAAAAAATCTAATTAAATCAAATGAAAGTCAAACATATTCAGACAAAGCTATTTGAATCAAATGAAAATCAAATGCATTCTACAAATCTAATTGAATCAAATGAAAGTTAAACACATTCAAACAAACCTAACAGAATCAAATGTAAGTCAAATACATTCAAACAGAGCTTTTTGAATCAAGTTAAAGTCAAATGCATTCAACAAAGCTAATTGAATCAAACGAAAGTCAAAAACATCTAAAAAAATTCTAATTAAATCAAATGAAAGTCAAACACATTCAGACAAAGCTATTTGAATCAAATGAAAATCAAATGCATTCTACAAATCTAATTGAATCAAATGAAAGTATAAACATCTAAAAAATTCAAATTAAATCAATAAAAGGTCAAACACATTCAAACAAAACTATTTGAATCAAATGAAAGTCAAAGGCAATCTATAAAGCTAATTGAATCAAATGAAAGTCAAACACATTCAAACAAAGCTAATTGAATCAAATGAAAGTCAAACACATTCAAACAATGCTAATTGAATCAAATGAAAGTAAAACACATTCAAACAAACCTAATTGAATCAAATGAAAGTCAAAGATATTCAAACAAAGCTAATTGAATCAAATGAAAGTCAAACACATCCAAACAAAGCTAATTGAATTAAATGTAAGTCAAATACATTCAAACAGAGCTTTTTGAATCAAATGAAAGTCAAATGCATTCAACAAAGCTCATTGAATCAAATGAAAGTAAAAAAATCTAAAAAAAATCTTATTAAATCAAATGAAAGTCAAACACATTCAGACAAAGCTATTTGAATAAAATGAAAGTCAAATGTATTCTACAAATCTAATTGAATCAAATGAAAGTAAAAAACATTCGAACAAACCCAATTGAATCAATTGAAAGTCAAACACACTCAAACAAACCTAATTGAATCAAATGAAAGTGAAACACATTCAAACAGACCTAATTGAATCAAATAAAAGTCAAACACATTCAAAAAGAGCTTTTTGAATCAAATGACGGTAAAATGCAATCTACAAAGCTAATTGAATCAAATGAAAGTCAAACACATTGAAACAAAGCTAATTGGATCAAATGTGAGTCAAACACATTCAAACAGAGCTTTTTGAATCAAATGAAAGTTAAATGCATTCATCAAAGCTAATTGAATCAAATGAAAGTCGAAAACATTCGAACAAAGCCAATTGAATAAAATGAAAGTCAAACAAATTCAAACAGAGCTTTTTGAATCAAATGAAAGTCAAATGCATTCAACAAAGCTAATTGAATCAAACGAAAGTCAAAAACATCTAAAAAAATCTAATTAAATCAAATGAAAGTCAAACACACTCAGACAAAGCTATTTGAATCAAATGAAAGTCAAATGCATTCTACAAATCTAATTGACTCAAATGAAAGTAATAAACATCTAAAAAATTCAAATTAAATCAATAAAAGGTCAAACACATTCAAACAAAACTATTTGAATCAAGTGAAAGTCAAATGCATTCTTGATAAGCCTTCTTATCATGGGTTGAGAGAAGCATTTTAGGGTGTGTTTTGATGCTTTATATGTACTTTTGTTAGCTTTTGTGAGTTTTGGGCTGTGATCTCACTTATGTGCAAAAGGCGGGATTTATGAGTATAAGTGAGTGAGTGAGCTCGGGAACCAATGAAGAGTTATGTAAGAAGGATGGACCTTGGCTTGTGATTTGAGAGTTGTGATGGAGCATGGAAGAGCAAGGAAGAAAGCTTGAGGAAAAGGTGAAGCAAAGCAAGAAGAAGAAGCAAGGAAAGAAGGCGAAAACAGCAGGAACCGCTGCCAGGGCCGCTGGCAGCTGGCCAGAGCCGCTGGCAGCGGTTATACCAGAGTGAGGGGCTGCCAGAGCAGCTGCCAGCGGGTCCAGAGCAGCTGCCAGCGGCTCTGGCAGAAATTCGGGTTGTTTTGGTTAATTTTCAGCAATTTGGCTTTGTTTTGGCTCGTGTTTTGGATATTATTTTATTATTATTATTGTGTTATGTTATTAAAATATAGAAACATATAAATAGCTTAGTTTTAATTAAGTTTTAAGTTAGAAAAGGAGAATTAAGTTTTGAGAAAAAAAAAGCTTTCTAGGGTTTTCTTAGAATTTTCAGAATTCTTTGTTTTGGAATTAGAATCCATGGAAGCTTAATCTTCCGGATTCTTGGTTAAAGATTGAATCTTTTAGCTACGAATTGTGAGATCTTTCTTCTCTTAATATCTATTGAATATATATTGTTCCTTGAATTAATTTCATGATTTGCTTTAATCAATTGCTAGGTTAGAATTATTGGATTCGCTTGCATCTAATTAATCTTTCCAAAGTAGCAAATTTAGGTTATTGATGCATGCTTTTGGTTGATAACTTGAAGAGGGAATAATATTATTGAAGAAATTAGACCGCTTGTGTTAATTTATTCAATCCTTGTTGATTTCTCCGTTTATTTTCTTCTTGTGGATAATTTAGAGCGCTTGTCTTGAATTGTGCATTGGAAAGGGTTAGAAAGGAGCGCTTTGCTATTTCTAACTATTTATGAGAATTTAGAATCTAGGAATTCTACAACAAGGTGTTCAATAGAGCTTGATTGAGGAGACTTCTATGATCAATTTGTATGTTCATTAGTGGATTTCGCATAACCAAGACCGTTCTTCTCATTGATTACCTATTCATTACGTTCGTTGTTCTTACTTAGTTCATTTATCATCATTGCTCATGAAAACCCCCCTCGTTACTTAGGTTACTACCGTCCTAGAGTATTTCCACTTAGGTTTCCAGTTATTAGTCCCTTTTTCCCTGTGGATTCGAACTCGACTTCCCTAACTACGTTTATTTGCAGTTAGCTTAGTTGTGATATTTTTGGTTGCATACGACTGAGGCACACCAAATTTTGGCGCCGTTGCCGGGGACTTAAGGCGTTACTTTTTAATTGTTTATCTTAGTAAAATTTATTTTAGGACTGTTCTTAGCTATCTTTCTTTGTTTGTTCGCTAGGGTATGATAAGTACCCGTTCTGCTAACAAAGAAGTTTTGCAGTTTGATCCAGAAATTGAAAGGAATATTTCCAGGTTGCGAAAAGAGGCAAGAACAACCCCCAGTGAATCAACATACTCCTTCAATATTCAAGAAGAAGAGGAGATGGCTGACAATCGAACTCTAAGGGAACTCACAGCTCCCAACTTGAACCAACAACCGTTGTGCATTGCATACCAGCAGTTGGAGGAAGGTACTAATGTTGAGATCAAATCCGGTCTAATTCATCTATTGCCGGCATTCCATGGCATGAAAGGCGAAGATCCGAATAAACATCTGGCAGAATTTCATGTGGTTTGCACTAGCATGAAACCGATTGGGATGACTGATGAACAAATTCAGTTGAGAGCATTTCCTTTTTCTCTCAAAGATGCAGCAAAGGATTGGTTTTACTATCTTCCCCCAGGTAGCATAACAACTTGGGCAGATTTAAAGAAGTGTTTCCTTGAGAAGTACTACCCAGCCACTATTTCTGCAAGCCTTAAGAAAGCTATCAGCAATGTGGATCAGAAGGAAGATGAATCCTTGTATGAGTATTGGGAGAGATTTAAGAGATTGTGTGCTAGTTGTCCTTACCATGGGTATTCCGATCAAGACCGCATCCTATACTTCTATGGAGGTCTAACTGATGATGACTTGAGTATGGTGAATGCAGCAAGTGGTGGAGGGCTAGTGAATAAGACTCCAGGAGATGCAACTAGGTTGATTGCAGAGCTAGCAGAAAATTCTAGGCAATTCAGTCAGAGAACTCCCACGCGCCGGGTGAATTTAGCAAATTCGAATACAACTGAGTTAGAGAGTCAAGTAGCTGATTTGACTTCTATGATGCGTGAGTTCATGGTGAACTCAAGGAATCCACAGCAACTGAATGCTTGTGGTTTATGCACCTCCATGGGACATCCCACTGATGCATGTCCTCAATTACAAGAGGAGCAGAATGAGCAGGCCAACGCCTTAGGTTTTCAAGGGCAAGGTCCGCAGAGAAGATATGATCCCTTTTCAAATACCTACAACCCAGGATGGAGAGATCATCCAAATTTGAGATATGGGAATTCCCAAGGAAACCAACAACATCAGCATGCTCAAGGTCAACAACAGTTTCAGCAATATAGGGCACCGTTCCTAACACCTCAAGGCCAAAGCTCTAATTCAGGTAATATGTCAACTGAAGAAATGATTAGATCACTAACTTCTAATGTTTCTACCATGCAGCAGAATATGATGCAGTTTCAACAAGAAACCAGATCAAGTATTCAAAACCTGGAGAATCAAGTCAGTCAAATCTCAAGTGCAGTAAGCCGACTTGAAGCTAAGGACTCTGGAAAGCTTCCATCCCAAACGGAGCTGAACCCTAAGCAACAAGTTAATGCAATAACATTGAGAAGTGGCAAAAAAGTTGCAAGAAACTGTAGTTGCACCTAAGAAGGCTAAAGACTTGATTGGAGTTGAGGAGGAGGAAGTAGAACAAGAAACTAAGGCGAATCCGCCAACCTTTACCTCTTATGAGCCTGTGCCACCTTTCCCAGAAGCCTTGCAAGATACTCGAAGGTATGAGAAAGACAAGGATATTTATGAGACTTTCAGCAAATGTGAGGTAAATATGCCCCTCTTGAATGTGATTAAAAGTGTTCCTCGTTTTGCTAAGTTTATGAAGGAACTGTGTACGATCAAGAGAAAGCACAGGTTGGGAGGAAAAGAAAAAGTGAAGGTGAGTGCTCATGTTTCTGCAGTTTTCCAAAAGAAACTCCCAGAAAAATGTGGTGATCCTGGTATGTTTACTATTCCTGTTACAATAGGAGACACCACATTACACCGAGCCATGTTGGACCTAGGTGCATCAATCAATGTCATTCCCTACTCCCTGTTTAAATCTTTAGAACTTGGGCCTTTGCATGAAACTGGGGTAGTAATTCAGTTAGCTGATAGGTCCAATGTATATCCTAAGGGGGTAATAGAAGATGTACTTGTTAAGGTTGATGGATTGATCTTTCCTGCTGACTTTTACGTCCTTGACATGGAACATGACAAACAAGCAGCCCCCATCCTGTTAGGAAGACCTTTCTTAAAGACTGCTAAGACAAAAATCGATGTGTCTACCGGTTCTTTGACTATGGAGGTTGATGGGAAAGCAATTGTGTATAACATTTATGATACCATAAAGTATCCTGTTGATACTCATTCTTTATATTCTATAAATGTTGTCGATCCAATATTGCATGATGTTTCTAACATTGATCATGGGGATGAGCTCCTCACACCTATTACTAATGTTGTGTCTGGTGATTGCTTGGATTCTTCTATACCTACTAATGTGCAGGTGAAGGTGGCGGAATTGAATGAACAGTCCAAGCTTCCACCTATACCACTAGGGGCAACACCCACCCCGTCATCATTTCTGGGCAAGAAATTATCCCAGGTATACCACAAAGCAAAGAATAAGGTGTGGCATGACAAGATGAGCTCCCGTTGGAAGGGTCCAATTCAAGTTGACAAGGTCTATCCGCATGGAGCGGTAGAAATTCGGAGTTTAGAGACCAACAACATGTTCAAAGTGAATGGAAAAAGGCTTAAACCATACTACGAAGGGTTCAAGGTCGAGAATTTGGAGAACATCGATCTCTACGAGCCATCAATTGATTAACGAAGTTTCATGAGTTGTGTCGAGCCAACGACGTAAAACAAAGGCGCTAATCGGGAGGCAACCCGAAAACTCTTCCCCGTTTTCATTTATTTTAGTTTTTATTGTTTTTGTTTTGATGTACCAAGTGCTTTTGGTGGATTTATGTAGGAGGATGCTTTGGGAGTACGTATTGTGAGCAAAAACAGAGCAAAACAGGTAAAAACAGACTTTGGGAGGCAGCCCCTGCAGGAGCCGCTGGTAGCGGGCTGGCAGCTGCTCTGTAGCCGCTACCAGCGGCTCTCCAAGCAGCCAAAAAATCCCAAAGTTCTGCCCCAGCCGCTGGCAGCGGGTCTGGTGCCGCTGCCAGCGGGTGTCCTTCAGAAAAAAAAAAAAGAAAAAAAAAAAGAAAAATAAATATTTTTTTTTTTTTTTGCAGCAGCCGCTGCCAGCGGGTCCCAAGCCGCTGCCAGCGGGTCCCAAGCCGCTGCCAGCGGGTCCCAAGCCGCTGCCAGCGGGTCTTCCAGCGAAATTCACCCTAAATTCCTTCTTAAGCCGCTGGCAGCGGGCCCCAAGACGCTACCAGCGGCATTCCCTGCATACCTGAATTTTTGCCCTTTTAAACCCCTTTTTCTTCAATCCTACAATCCAATTCATTCTAGTCTTTATCCAAAACCCCAATTAATCACTTCCCTCTATCCCTTAGCAATTATTCTTTATCCAAAACAACCCATTTGCCCCATTTTCAATCCAAAATTCAGAAATTTAAAAACCCCTCGTCTAACCTCTTTTCCCTCAATTTCAAGTCCAATTAAACCTTAACATTGTTTCAATTTCTAAATTCTAAACTTGAAATTTGAGGAATTTTGTGAACCTTGGTGTTTGGAGGTTTGGTGGGTTGCTCATTGTATTTTGAAAGAGGAGGTGAGATTTGTGCAATTCGTTCTTGTGCAATGGGAAGACATAACAAGTGAAGGCAACCTCTTCACCTACAAGGGTTGCAAGGGGGTAGACAACAAGGGGATACTTCAAGGGAGGGTGTATCACCCTCTTTTCCCCAAGCAAATGACTTCATGGGCATTCGTCTAACTACGAAAGAAAAGACTACATGGGTTCAACTTCAACAGCCCAAAAGAATGGTGCAATGCACAAAAGTCGTCGATTTGGAGGCATTGCAAGTGGTTGGTTTGGAGGAAGTGATGGAGCACGAGCGCACCTACTTATGTGAGGTATAGATGAATTCCTTTCCACTTTGACTAAGGGATGTCAAGAATTTCTTTCAATTTTAACAATAAGAACTATGTCATGCCTTATGCGGTAATTAGAAATGCGTTTGGTTGGAATAATCTTCCCATGGGCAACACTTGGGGTCCCCATAGTTCATTTTTCTTCTCGAGAGTTTTGAAATCCTTGATAATGCCGAATCTTCCAACTTCGGGAATCCTTCCCATTAAGGTGGTACTTATTTCTTCCCTTTCCTTTACTTTTGTTTTTATTGTTGTTGTTCTTGCATTGAGGACAATGTCTCATTCAAGTAGGGGGGGGGGGAAGCAATTCTTGCATATTTTTGAAATTTGTATAGTTATCCTAATTTAATGGTTTTGTATAGCTATTTCAATTATGTTTCAATGAAAAAAAAGAAAAAAAAAAACAAAGAAGAAAAATTGAAAAAAAAAAGAGAAAAGAAAAAGAAAAAGAAGCCCTCTAAGTCGAAAACCTGAAAAGGCGGCTTAGGCAAAAATGGGGGCCCGGTTAGGTTGAAAACCCGAAAGGGCGACCTAAGCAAAAAAGTGGCTAATGAGCGGGTGAGGTAGTGAGATTTGGAAAAAGATGAGAGGCTAGGATGAAAACCCGAAAGGGCTCCTAGGCAAAATGAGAGAAAAAAAAGAGAAATGTTCATGAATTTGATTTTTCAAGGAA
Source organism: Chenopodium quinoa (assembly GCF_001683475.1). Lineage (NCBI taxonomy): Eukaryota > Viridiplantae > Streptophyta > Magnoliopsida > Caryophyllales > Amaranthaceae > Chenopodium > Chenopodium quinoa. The sequence continues at coordinate 38,324 of NW_018745425.1, forward strand.
ATTTCGCATCTATTTGCCGGAGTCGGTGTCATAAGGGGAGGAGATATAAGGAGGTGTCGGGGTAGGTTTCATCTTGGTGATTTTGGGAGATAGTTGAGATTTTGGGGGAATTTGTTGATCATCTTAGGATTTGAGAGCATGAGTTGTTTGTTTTCACTCTTGAATGTGGAAGTTTTTTTATGAGATTTTTGGTTAAGTTGAGTTTTTGTTTGCCCAATTTTATCAAAAATTTCATTTCTTTAGGCGGTTGAGAATATTCATACTCATGGCTATGCGTTTATCGTTCCAAGTTGATTTTGGGGATGAATTGATAAATAAGAAAAAAGGGAGATTCAAAGTGTGAAGTATGGGGGAGTGTGATTGTGATTGGTTGATAAGTACTAGGATGTTTTGTTGAGTTTGAGTGCATAGAGCTAGTTTGATTCCACCATCTTCTGTTTTGAACCTTAGTGAGGAGGATGTGTTTTATTCTCTAAGTTTACTCGAGGGCGAGTAAAGGTTCAAGCATGGGGGAATTTGATAAGCCTTCTTATCATGGGTTGAGAGAAGCATTTTAGGGTGTGTTTTGATGCTTTATATGTACTTTTGTTAGCTTTTGTGAGTTTTGGGCTGTGATCTCACTTATGTGCAAAAGGCGGGATTTATGAGTATAAGTGAGTGAGTGAGCTCGGGAACCAATGAAGAGTTATGTAAGAAGGATGGACCTTGGCTTGTGATTTGAGAGTTGTGATGGAGCATGGAAGAGCAAGGAAGAAAGCTTGAGGAAAAGGTGAAGCAAAGCAAGAAGAAGAAGCAAGGAAAGAAGGCGAAAACAGCAGGAACCGCTGCCAGGGCCGCTGGCAGCTGGCCAGAGCCGCTGGCAGCGGTTATACCAGAGTGAGGGGCTGCCAGAGCAGCTGCCAGCGGGTCCAGAGCAGCTGCCAGCGGCTCTGGCAGAAATTCGGGTTGTTTTGGTTAATTTTCAGCAATTTGGCTTTGTTTTGGCTCGTGTTTTGGATATTATTTTATTATTATTATTGTGTTATGTTATTAAAATATAGAAACATATAAATAGCTTAGTTTTAATTAAGTTTTAAGTTAGAAAAGGAGAATTAAGTTTTGAGAAAAAAAAGCTTTCTAGGGTTTTCTTAGAATTTTCAGAATTCTTTGTTTTGGAATTAGAATCCATGGAAGCTTAATCTTCCGGATTCTTGGTTAAAGATTGAATCTTTTAGCTACGAATTGTGAGATCTTTCTTCTCTTAATATCTATTGAATATATATTGTTCCTTGAATTAATTTCATGATTTGCTTTAATCAATTGCTAGGTTAGAATTATTGGATTCGCTTGCATCTAATTAATCTTTCCAAAGTAGCAAATTTAGGTTATTGATGCATGCTTTTGGTTGATAACTTGAAGAGGGAATAATATTATTGAAGAAATTAGACCGCTTGTGTTAATTTATTCAATCCTTGTTGATTTCTCCGTTTATTTTCTTCTTGTGGATAATTTAGAGCGCTTGTCTTGAATTGTGCATTGGTAAGGGTTAGAAAGGAGCGCTTTGCTATTTCTAACTATTTATGAGAATTTAGAATCTAGGAATTCTACAACAAGGTGTTCAATAGAGCTTGATTGAGGAGACTTCTATGATCAATTTGTATGTTCATTAGTGGATTTCGCATAACCAAGACCGTTCTTCTCATTGATTACCTATTCATTACGTTCGTTGTTCTTACTTAGTTCATTTATCATCATTGCTCATGAAAACCCCCCTCGTTACTTAGGTTACTACCGTCCTAGAGTATTTCCACTTAGGTTTCCAGTTATTAGTCCCTTTTTCCCTGTGGATTCGAACTCGACTTCCCTAACTACGTTTATTTGCAGTTAGCTTAGTTGTGATATTTTTGGTTGCATACGACTGAGGCACACCAATTCTAT
>NW_018745426.1:0-26024 GCF_001683475.1 Chenopodium quinoa
CACCACCGAAACCCCAAACCCACAACGAACCGACAACCCAACATCATCGATAGCCACAACCCACAATCAAAACCAACCCAACCAAACCCCACCCACACCAAACCGAAACCACCACCACCAAAATTTAACCAAAAATAATGAAATTTACCAAAAAAAAAAAGCACGATAATTACCATAAATCATATCATATAAATGGATTTATTAAAAATTCAAAAAAAAAATTAAAAACAAGAAAGCATAGCTTTTAAACCGAAAATTTCCTTGGATTTCACCTCGTATTTGGTTTAAAACGGTTAAATTCGACCATGAAAACTCTGGTCGAATTTAACCATTAAAATCTTCGTTTTTGCCAAATTTCACAAATTTTGTGACGAAAACCTTCGTTTTGACCATGAAAACCAAAAGAAAGAGAAAAAAAGAGGAGAAAGAGAGAGGCGTGAGAAAGAACAGAGGAAAGAGAAAGAAGGGAGGAGAGGAGAAAAGGAGAGCAACGTGATTTTAGTGAAAAGGAGGAAAGAGAAAGGAGAGAGGAGAAGAGATAGAAAGAGAGTAATAGGGGGAGGAGGATAGAGAAAGAGGAGGATTGGGCTGAAAAATTAAAGAAAGAGAAGAAGATAGGGTGTGGGTGGGTAATGGGTATCCGGGTTTTGAATTTTTGAGTTTTTTTTTGTTTTTTTTTAAACGGGTATCCGGGTACCCGATAATTGCAAAGGTTGTCCCATGTCCCGGCCCACGAAAGTGCTATTTTACCGGGACGGGTACCCGACCCGAAAAACAGAAAATTTTGAAAATTTCCCGTCAGGTTTTTTGCGGATCGTCGGGAAATCGGGACGGGACAACCGGGTCGGGTTTTTTTTTAACACCCCTACATACAGTCCATGTCGTCTCCAAAGCCGACCCAATCAAGTACATCCTTTCAAGACCAGTGTTGTTTGGAAGACTGGTGAAATGGGTTGTACTCATCAAACAGTGCGATATAGTGTCGTACCATAAACATCTGTTAAAGGACAAGCCATCGCTGACTTCTTTGCCGATCACCCAGTACCACCTGAATGGGAGATTTTCGTTGATTTGCTTGGAGAAGCTATGTTCAACATTGAAATACTCCCACCATGGGAAATGTATTTTTATGGGGCTGCTCGCCACGATGGTGCGGGAGCAGGGGTAGTCTTTGTATCACCAGAAAAACATGTCTTACCTTACTCGTTTATGTTAACACAATTGTGCTAAATAACATGGCTGAATATCAAGCTCTCATTTTGGGTCTTCAAATGGCGGTTGAAATGGGAATTCAAGATCTTGACGTCTATGGAGATTCGCAACTTGTGATAAGCCAACTTCTAGGCGAATATGAAGTCAAGAAAGAGGATTTAATTCCTTATCACAAACATGCATCAAGATTCTGGACAAATTTGACACTGTTAGGCTAAACCATGTTCCAAGGAGTGCCAACAAGATGGCTTACATGCTTGCCGGTCTTGCAGCCACTTTGGCACTGGGGGCAGAAGAAACCATGTATGTTCCTGTTTGCAATCGTTGGGTAGTTGCTCCTAAAGAATATGAAGTTGAAGATGAAGAGGTCAAGGAAGTTGACATGATCACTGTCTTCCAAATTGACAAAGAAGACTGGCGTCAACCAATCATCGATTATTTGGATCACCAAAAGCTGCCTAATGATCCACGACCTCGAATAGAAATTCGCCGTCGAGCCTCTCGTTTTATTCTTTTCAAAGGGACTCTTTATAGACAGTCTTTTGACTAGCTATGGTCGAGATGTCTAGAAGCTGAAGAGGCAGTCAAAACAATAGAGGAATTTCATTCAGGGATTTGTGGAGCTCATTAATCTGGTCCTAAGCTTCATGATCGTATTAAAAGGATGGGGTATTACTAGCCCTCAATGGTTCAAGATTACATGGAGTTCGTTAAAAAGTGTGAAGCATGTCAATTTCATCCAAACTTCGTTCACCAACTCCTAGAACCACTACATCCAACCGTGACATCATGGCCATTTGAAGGATGAGGTCTTGACGTTGTTGGTCCAATCACACCAAAGTCATCTGGTGGTCACGCTTACATTCTAGCTGCCACTGATTACTTTTCTAAGTGGGTTAAAGCTATTCCCCTTCGTGAGGTGAAAAAATAAAATGTTGTCGACTTCATTCGTACCCATACACTACTAGAAAACACCCAATAAACGACGGAAAAAATCCGTCGGAAAACCCTGAAATTCCGTCGGAAAGCACCATCGTATTACATACTGTAGGAATTTCGCGATATTCCGAGGGAAATTCCGTCGGAAAGGTCCATTTCGACGGAATTTCCAACGGATTATGTTCTGTCGAAGTCAAGTTTAACTTAATTGGGAAGTTCGTCGCAAGTTTCCGACTGAAAATTCCGTCGCAACAAGCCAAGCTTCCGACGGAATTTTCCGTCAGAATATACCTCTTCCGTCGGAATCTACTACCTTCCGACGGAAAAATTTAATAGAAAAAAAAAAAAGCCACACCCACTAGCCCACCCCCTGCCCCCCTACCCACCCATACCCCAGACCCACCCTTAACACCACCGACACCACCACATTCCCACCCCAATACCAAACCAAACCGACATCACCACAACCCCATCCCAACACCACCAACACCACCACAACAGCCCACCCACACCAAACCAAACCGACACCACCACAACAGCCCACCCCACCACCACCGACACCACCACACCACCACCATTAACCCCATAAAAAGCGGAAATAACCCCAAAAAATTCAAAAAACCAAACTTAAACAAGGAAAATTAATAGAAATGTATAAATATATAATTGTCTAATAAATTTTATAAATTAACATTACAATTACATATACAATTAACTAGATCATTAAACACAAACCTAAATTACAAGATCTACAATTGATGTTTAGGTTGTTGTTGATGAAACCGGAATGAAATATATAGTGAAATTAGCCGGCGACTTGGATAGATGGAGCACCAAAGCAACCAAAACAGTAGCCGCCGAGTCCAGCTCAACGATTCCAAGCCTCATTTCGACGCCGAACCTCAGTCGCCCCTTGAAAATGCGTATGGGTTGCGGTTGAAAGAAGAGGTGAGGAGAGAGAAAGAAGGAGGAGAGGAGAGAGAAAGAGAAATGAATAGAAGGAGGAGATGGAAATGGGGCGGGGAGAGAGAAAGAGAAATGAAAAGGGAAGGGGGTAGGGGGTCACGGAATTCATTTAGGGTTTTGTTTTTGATTTTTTTTTAAATAAATTTCCGTCGAAAAAGGCCTACATTCCGTTGGAATTTTTTTCTACAAATTTAAAACCGTAGGAAATTAATATGTTCCGACGGATTTTTATCCCTCGGAATTTTCCGTCGGGAGAAATTTTCCGAGGGAATATCCGTCGGAAGCAATAAATTCCGAGGGGAAAAAAATCCGTCGGAATATTTCCGAGGGATTTTTCCGTAGAAACTTATCTTTTTCCGACGGATTTTTTGGACAGACCAATATTCCGTCGGAATATTCGAATTTTCCAACGGAATTTAAGTTCGTCGGAAAATGGCCTATTTCTAGTAGTGATATCATTTACAGGTATGGAATACCTCAACAAATCGTCACTGACAATGGAAAACCATTCGTCAACAACTTGATGAATAGCCTTTGCCAAAAGTTCAAGTTTCACGCAACATAAGTCATCCATGTACAATGCTCCTGCAAACGGTCTAGTTGAAGCTTTAACAAAACACTTTGTAATTTGCTAAGCAAGGTCGTTGCAAAGTCTAAGCGTGATTGGCATGAAAATATAGAAAGACACTTTGAGCATATAGGACGACATACAAGAATGCAACACAATCTACTTCGTACGTGTTGGTGTATGGTGTGAGGCTCTCCTACCCTTATTAGAACTTCAAATTCCATCACTGGGAATTGCAATTCAAGAAGGTTTGACTAGTGATGAAAATGACAAGCTTCAAATGGCTGAGCTTGAGGTGCTTGATAAGAAAAGAATTACAAGCTCAACAAAAATTACAATGCTATCAAGCTCGCATGTCACGCGCAGTCAACAAGAAGGTTCGACCTTGCTCTTTTCAAGTGGAAGACATGGTCTTGGTAGTAAGGAGACCTATCATTACTTCTCGTAAAACTAGAAGTAAGTTCACATCAAAATGGGATGGTCCTTATGTGGTACGAGAAGTTTACACCAATGGAGCGTATAAGATTGTTGACGCTGACGGGTTGCGGGTAGGTCCAATTAATTGCAAGTTTTTGAAGCGTTACTATTCATGAAGTGAAAGCCTAGAAAACTCCTAAGCAAGAGGATAAACTGCTCACCCAAAAAAAAAAAGAAAAAAAAACATTGTATGAACTACATTGGCTTGATCTTGCGAGATAACTTGTTTATTTAGCAAGTACGTAGGCAACTTGGAAAAAAAAAATCAAGTGCAGCCACATCAAAAAAAAAAATCATCATTGTAATACTCTTTGCCCGTAAGAGTATAAACTGTTTACGGTGAAAATAAAAAATAAAAAATAAAAAAATTACTCCTGGCACGCAAGAGTATAAACTGTGTACGACAAAGCAAAACTAAAAAAAATTTACTCCTGATTTGCAAGAATATAAATTTTGAATAACAAAACAAAACAAAAAAAAAAAATTACTCCTGGCTCGCAAGAATATAAACTGTGTACGGTAAACAAAAAAAAAAAAAATCATTAGGACGTGCCTGCCATGAAGTCAATCTCTTGTTGGAATTTTGAGTAGACCAGTCTTAAGACGCAAAGTTCATAACGACTAGGCGTACATGACTTGAATGTCTCTGATGAGTTCATAACAAAATCCTGACTCATCGCGACATGGGCGACTCAAATCTTCAAGTTATCAAACATGTCTTAAAGACGCCAAGTTCATAACCACTAGCATAACATGGCTTGACATCTCCGATAAATTCATAACAAAGTCCTGACTCATCGCGACAAGGCCGACTTCAAACCTTCAAGTCATCTAACCAGTCTTCAGATGTCAAGTTCATAACGACTGGCATACATGACTTGACATCTCCGATGGGTTCATAACAAATTTGTGATCGCGACATGGGCGATAACTATTGGCTGCCTTGTGAATCTGTCATATGCACAACATTACAAAGAACAAATATATCATACATACAAAAAACAAATGTACATGTATGATATATACATGCAAATATCACATAAAGAGCCACGAAGCAGTATACATGCGTTAAAGAAAAAGTCAAGATTGCTTAGTGCTTACTGACGGGTTCTTACATTTTTTTTAAGCCAACAAAGATCCAAAATCACGAGAGCTCTTTTGATTTAGGTGCTGAACATCAATAATGTTAAGAGTAAGATTGATTAGTTTATCAAATTTGTGGTAAAACAAGCCAAATTATCAAGGAATTAAAGGAGGTTAGGAAATACAATACAAATATTAGGTGTTTGGGGTCCAAATAACTTTTATTTGGGCCCAGTCCATAAATGAAAATAACCTAAGCCCATTGGCAAGGTTCAACCCTCCTCTCTATATGCTAAGTCAGCAAATGGATCAATCCAAGTGGCAAGCCCATCTAGATTCCAAGGGCCCATGTCCCTTACTCAAGATAAGGTATAAAAGTCCAATTTATCTCATTCATTACATTCATTCACATATAGCCTCAAGCAACCAAATCTCTTGCATAGCTATTCTCTCTACTTTTATACATCGTACTGACTTCGGCATCAGAGGGGCCTTCCTCGGCACACCCCTGAGGCCAGTTTACGTGTATTTTGCAGGAAATTCCCAATCCGGACATCTCTCGGATTGGGCCTCCTCTCCTCTCGTACGAAAGGACTTTCCAAAGGTCCATTGTTTTCTAACCGAAAAAATTTGGCGCCGTCTGTGGGGACACTTACAAAAATCTAAGCCAAAAATCTCAAGCCTACCTTGGCCAACGCGAAAATGACTAAGAATGGTAAAAACTCTAAAACAGCGAGGAAGATGGGCGTAATCACGACGAGGATCAATAAGACGCCCTCACCGTCGACTGAACCATCTGCCTCTAACTCTCTGAAGAGATAGAATCAGTATGAGGGATCTCCTCCCCGACAGGTTCACCAAGTTGTGAGCTCGCCGAAAGAGAGTGAAGCTCATGAGGAGAGCCCTCTGCAAAGCGTGCATTCTCACTTGCATCCGAAATCAACTCCTCCTACCGTCCCTTCTACGGAAGAAGTAGCAAAGGCAGTTGCTGTCTACATGGAGTTCATGAAAGCCTTGGGTGGGCGCCTCCCATCCGTGCATGACACTCCTCCTTCACCCCCGCCGAAACCAAAAAGTCGTAAGAGAAAGTTGGTTCCAGAAGGGGAAGGACGAATTCCATCCTCCAAGGGGGAAGGAAGCAGAAGGGCCGAAGATTTGGCTAGAGCAGAGCGAGAACAAAGTAGGAACTCTGGTCAATTCGGAAATTCCCAAGTCCAAAACTCCAAGGACTTCCTAAACAGCCACAACGCTTCTCGCCGAAGTGCCTACGAGCGCTTGGGTGAAAGGGCATTCACAACCGTCTCACTTATCCCGAAGGCTCTCGCCCCGAACTGTCATGCGAAGGGACACCCCTCGCTTCCACCTCTCTAAGAGGGAGAATTGAGGTTTCTTCGGCTCGGCAGAAGGGGAAGGTCGTGATGGTTCCCACCAGTTCACCTTTCCAGAGATGGATATTAGAGGAACACGTGCCGACGGTCAAGATTCCAGCACACATCACTTACAATGGAACTTCGGATCTGAAGGACCACATTGCCTCTTACGAGGGGCACATGTACCTTAACCCCAGGTCCGAAGCTACCTAGTGTAAATACATCCCTACGACTCTCAAAGGTGTTGCCCAATCATGGATCACCAAGGGGGTCAAGGAAGGCTCTATAACGGGTTGGAATGATCTGTCCAACAAGTTCAAGAGTAAATTCTCTACGGCTAACCGCCGAGAGAAAATGACCGCAGAGGTGATGAGTCTGTAGCAATTGGAAGACGAAAGTCTCCGAGATTATCTGACTCGTTTCAGTAACGAGTCATCCAGAATCACAAGTCTGGATCAAGGCTTGGCCGTATTTACAATGCGGAACGGTCTTCGAGCTGGAAAATTTCTGGACTTCATGGTCATGCATCCACCGCAGACCTTAGAAGAAGCCCTCGATGCTTCGGATAAATTCATCCGGGCCGAGGAATGGAACAAGGCAAAGTCGCAGTCCCAATCAGGGATTGTGAAGCCAAAAGGCCAACCAGCCGAAGTTCCAGGATCGAGGAAAGGGAAGACGAAAGCCTCAGAACCTCCCTCGACCGCTGAGCCGAAGAAGGACAAGGCACCCTATACAGGGAGGTTCGAATCTTACACCCCTCTCACCTTACCACGTACTAAAATATTTAGTGCGACGAAGGAAGAGGGAAGATTCAAGAAGTCGAAGCCACCTCCTTCGTGGCATCAGAAGAAGGGGAAAGATCAATGGTGCAAGTTCCACGAATCCAGTGGGCATCGCACCGAGGATTGCCTCCAGCTAAAGGACCAGATTGAAGAGCTGGTCCAAAAAGGATATTTAAAGAAATACATCGCGGAGCGCCGCGAAGAAAAAAAAGCCGAGAGAGATTCTCGGCAGGATCTGGACTTCCTCCGAAAAAAAGACAAGCCGAATGGCGGGGGAAACCCTGACATTCTCACTATTTGTGGAGGAATCTCGCGGAATGCGCTGAAACGCCATTTGAGGGGTTTAGCCCATAAAATACACAATGCCGAATTTCGAAAGCCACAGTCTCCGGCGCCGAACATGATGTTCACAGCCGAAGACTGCAGGGGGGTGGTGTACCCTCACGACGACCCGTTAGTAATTGTGACGGGAATCGCGAACCACAACGTCTACAGAACTCTTGTGGACGGTGGCAGCGGGGCGAATATACTTTTTCGAAAGGCATTCGACCAGCTGAAGCTGGAGAGCAGACACTTAACTCCAGTTCCCTACCCGGTAACTAGGTTCAATGTCTCTTCTTCATACGCAGATGGGAAGAGTCTTCTTCCTGTCTCCCTAGGCCGAGACCTAGCAAAACAGTGCATCATGGCCGAGTTCATGGTCGTTGATGTCCCGTCTGTGTACAACGTGATTACGGGGAGACCCTTCGTTCACGATGTTCAAGGAGTCGTCTCTACGTATCATCAAACGATGATATATGTTTTAGACGAGGGACGCTCCAAAAAAATCTTCGGAAGCCAAAAAGAGGCTCGAAGGTGCAATCACCTCAAACCATCCAAAAGTCGCCGCGACGACAAGAATGATAAGGAAGAAAAAGAAAAAGAAAAAGAAAAAGATCGAGGTACTAAAAGGCCTAAGGGATTAAGTGCTTCGGCTTAAGGATCCCTAACCAAAAGATCGTCTTTGGGATTGGAAAGGCTAGTTCTTCGGCTGGGCCGAGAGACTCAAAAGAAGATCAGCCGAAGCCAGGGAGGTCTGCTGATATTGACAGCAGGCCTGAATCCGAAGAATCTGGCTCCAAAGCAGCGGAGCTAGATGATCAGAAAGAGTCCATACCGTTGACCGAAGGAGATACCGAAAAAATGCGTCAGCATCAAACAAGGACTTGATCCGAGTTTTCGGGTTGAGCTAATCCAACTCCTTCGGGACAACCGAGACGTGTTCGCTTTCTCGGCAGCAGACATGCCCGGGATTGATCCGAACCTCATCTCTCACAAGCTTAACGTTGACTCTACATGTCGGCCCGTTAAGCAAAAGAAGCGGAACTATTCCGCACAAAAGAACCAGGATATCGCAGCCGAAGTCAAGAAACTTCTAGATGCGGGGTTCATCAACCTTGTCAATATCCGAAATGGGTGGCTAATGTGGTGATGGTTCAGAAGGAAAATGGCACCAGGAGAATGTGCGTTGACTTCACAGACCTAAACAGGGCCTGTCCGAAAGACTTTTATCCCTTCCGAGAATCGATCAGCTAGTCGATTCAACAAGTGGCCATGCCCTCCTTAGTTTCATGGACGCATTTTCCAGGTACCATCAGATCTTCATGCACCCCGATGACAGAGCAACAACGGCCTTCGTTACGAGTGCCGGGGTGTATAATTACAAGATGATGCCCTTCGGCTTGAAAAATGTCGGAGCGATGTATCAGAGATTGGTGGATCACGTATTCTCCAAGCAGAAAGGCCGCAACATGGAGGTCTATGTTGATGATTCCATCGTCAAAAGCAAAGAGGCTAAAGACCATGTTGTAGACCTGGCCGAAACTTTCGCCACTCTAAGAAAGCATCAGATGAAGCTTAATCCGAAAAAATGTGTCTTTGGCGTGAAGTCGGGAAATTTTCTCGGCTTCATGGTTAGAAAAAGGGGGATTGACGCCAATCCCGCCAAAGTACAAGAAGCCCTCGACCTCCTTGAGCCGAAAACAAAGAGGGATGTTCAGCGTCTTACTGGGAGAATGGCTGCCCTGTCTAGGTTCATCTCAAGGGCCTCGGACAAAGGGTTACCCTTCTTCAAAGCGCTCAAACTTCCAAAATCAAAAGAGCTCGTATGGGAGGAAGAGCAGAAAACAGCCTTTCAGCAGCTCCGAGAACACTTAGCTCATCTCCCAACGCTGGCAAGACCAGCCGAAGGAGAAACTCTGTATTTATACGTGGCGGTCAGTCCAGCCACGATCAGTGCGGTACTGCTGAGAGAAGAAGAAAATATCCAACAGCTGATCTATTTTGTCAGCCATACTCTAACAGATGCCGAGACCCGTTACCCCTTGCTCAAAAAAGTTGCATACGCAGTGGTGGTAGCGGCTCTAAAATTGAGGCCCTATTTCGACTTTCATCAAATAGTGGTCTTAACGGATCAGCCGTTAGAAAAAGTCCTCGGCAAAGTTGAGAAGTCTGGTAGACTAACAAAGTGGGCTTTTGAGCTCATGAGTTCAGCATAAGTTACCAGCCGAGGGCAGCTATCAAGGCCCAAGCCTTGGCAGATTTCCTAGCCGAGTGCTCTTATCAAGGGGCACTTGACAAAGGGAAGAAAATTTGGACCGTTTTCATGGATGGCTCAGCAACCGTTAATGGTTCGGGGGCAGGGGTAGTCATTACCTCTCCCGAAGGCAAATCCTTTGTGTATGCACTCAAGTTTTCATTCAAAGCTTCCAACAACGAAGCTGAATACGAGGTGGCAATTACTGGCCTAGAATTGTGCATAGCGCTGGAAGCCGAGCATGTCTGTTTGAAAATAGACTCTCAGCTCGTCGCAAATCAGATTCGAGGCAAATATGAGGCCAAAGAGTCCTCAATGATCTCTTACCTCGCCAAGATCAAAACGGTTATAGCGAAGCTGAGAACTTTTGAAATTGAGATGATCCCAAGGGATCAAAACGCTCAAGCCGATGCACTCTCCAAACTCGCGAGTTCATCTCTCACTGAGCTGAACCGGTCCGTAAATGTGGAGGTGCGTCGAGGAAGAAGCATCGACCAAGAGCCCGAGGTTCTTTGTGTTGCAAGCGAGCCGAGCTGGACGGATCCCATCCTTGCTTACAAGCTCCAAGGAGAACTCCCTGAAGACAGAATCCTTGCTTCAAAGTGTAAAAGAATCAGTTCAAGATTCATCGTCTACAACGAGGAACTCCTGAAAAAATCATTTTCTGCCCCACTGTTGAAATGTGTGGGTCCAACAGATGCAGATTACATCCTTCGGGGAATTCACCTAGGCATCTGTGAGAATCACATAGGGGGAAGGACCCTAGCCCATAAAGCACTTAGGGCGGGGTACTACTGGCCAACCATGATTGCTGACGCCAAGGAGCTAGTGAGAAAGTATGAGAAATGTCAAAAATTCGCACCAGTCATCCATCGGCCGTCGCGAAACCTTCAGCCAATCCTAAATCCTCTTCCCTTTGCCCAATGGGGATTGGATATTTTGGGACCTTTTCCTGAAGCTCCTTACCAGAAAAAGTGGCTGATAGTCGGCATTGACTATTTCAGCAAATGGATCGAAGCCGAAGCAGCTTCGAACTTAACTGAGCAAACAGTCAGGAAATTTATCTGGCAGAATATCATCACTCGCTTCGGCATCCCGAAGGTGTTTGTCTTTGACCATGGAAGACAATTCGATAATCTGCCGCTGAAGCGGTACACTGATCAGTTCGGAATAATAATGGCATATTCGGCAGTCTGTCATCCTCAAAGTAATGGCCAAGCCGAAGCCGCAAATAAGAAAATACTCAGCACTCTGAAACAGAGAGTTGAAGATCAAAAGTCCGAGTCGATAGAGGAACTTCCCGGAACTCTATGGTCACTTCGGACAACCGAGAAAGAGGCAACAGGACATTCACCTTTCGAATTAGTGTATGGATCCGAAGCTGTTTTGCCAGTGGATATTGGCTCAGAAAGTCTTCGAGTCAACCAGTTCTCAGCCGAAGAAAATGAGCATCTCATGAAAGAGTCCCTTGATTTCCTAGACGAAATCCGAGATTCGGCCAAAGACAAAATGACAGCATACAAACAAAGAATCAACAAGTTCTATAACCAAAGAGTCAAAGCAAGGCTTCTCAAAGTTGGGGACCTTGTTCTTCGGAATGCTGTCGCTGTCCAAAAAGGTCCCATCCATAGAAAACTTTCGAAAAAACTGGGAGGGGCCCTATGAAATATATGATGAGCTCCAACCAGGAACTTATCGACTTCGGCAATTAGATGGAATTGAGCTGAAAAACCATTGGAATGCTGATGTACTTAAGAGATATCATGTGTAAAACCCGTTGTAGGAGAACAATCTATGTAAGTACATTTTATTCAGTCAATGAAAGGCCTTTGAGCCACCATTAGTCAAAATTTTATTATGTTTTCATTATTTCTGTCTTCATCGTTTTTGAAAAATTCAAGGTTTACACCCGGCGCTGTCCGAAGTATTGCATAGTGATGCACTGTACTTCGGCAAGCCGAAGAACCTGCCAAAATGAGGGTAACGAATAGAACCTCGAGGTATTGCATAGTGATGCACTGTGCCTCGGACGGATTCGTTACTCTTGGCAAAGAGGTCATAGGCTCATCTACGACATAGCCTAAAATAAGAATTGATAAAAGCCTCGAAGTATTGCATAATGATGCCTTGTGCTTCGGCAAGTCAATTCCGGGTGATGATTTTCACCTCCGAAGTATTGCATAGTGATGCCTTGTACTTAGGATGATCATTGCCCTGGCACTGTGTCTCAGATAGTCGTTCCCTCGGATGAATTAAAACCAGGCAGAACATAAAAAACAAACATAAGTGTTGAGACTGTTATGGTGCAAAAATTTTACTAACCTCAGAACTCTAAAGACCTCATCTCCAAAATTCTAGGGGGGCAAGAGGTACTCACCCATCAAGCTTCAAGCCGAAGCCCAGTACTTGGAAAAATTTATAGCCAAAACCCGAGTAAAATGAGCAAGGCAAAAAGAATGAGGAGACAGTACATTCAAACAAAGGGAATTCTCAGCCAAGTATTTTCTAAGCCGAAGCTTTACACTCAGCCAAATTTTGAAAGATTCAGAAAAATAACTAAGCCTTAAAGCCACTCAAACAGGAAAAGTGGGAAGAAAAAGCTGAAATTCTACTTCATCATTCAGAAAAGTTGGGACTACAAATATCAAGTTCCGAACATTAAGAAATTCAAAGTCGGCAGCCGCCCACAAAGCGGAAAACACAGCTGCGAAAAGTACACAAAAACAGTTAAAAAGTTTGTACAAAGGTAGGCTGAAGATAAAAACACAGGCAAAAACAGATGCGGCATTCACAAATTAAGCACAGGTTGATCCGCATGATTCTGAAGACGGCTGCCCGAGTTCCTATGCTTCAGCATCAGTACCAGCATCAGCAAGGGGAACTTGAGAAAGCGCAGCCCCGGCCGAAGATGAGGCAGGGAGGGCAGACTCCTGTTCTGGCTTCTCAGCCTCTTCTTCCTTTTCTGGTCGAACCTCCGCCTCGGCTTGACGAACCAGGAAAGCCACATCAGTTGGGCTAGCCTGGGTCATATGAGCATCTGCAGGATCCATGGACCAATCCTCGACTTGGTCCCAGTTGATTTCAGGCTAAATATGAAAGGCCAATCGCCGAGCAGTCTTCCAGCCATTTCAAAGCCATCAGCATATTGTTCCTCGGCGTAAATCTAAGTCTTCAACAGTTTTTGCGCAGCTTCGAGCTCTGTCTTAGCTTGGATGGATCCGTCTTTCTTAGCCTGCTGCTTGTCCTTCAGCCTCTTAACCTCAGCTTCAAGCTCAGATTGCTTGTCCTTAGCTTCATCTTTGATGCGAACAATCTGGCTTTCATAAACTAAAGCTTGGAGACGCCGAGTCTCAACCTCTCTCTTCACTCTGTCTTCAATACGGGCTTTGAAGTCAGCAATACTCTCAGCCCCGTATTCCTAGATTAGAGCATGGCCTTCATCCTACCATGGAAAACGGTCTGCTCCAGGTCTTGACAAAAGGAGAGAAAATTATCGTTCATGGTCTTCATCTCCATCTTCAAAGCCGAGGCTTCATCTTTGGCATTCATCTGCTTCAGCTCCGCAAGCTGAGCCCGACATTCAGCCTCTTCAGCCTTGTCAGCTTTAGCTTTCAGCTCGTCGTTCATTTCCACAGCAAGGAAATGGTTGTGAACAACTTGCAAAAATTGAAATAAAAGTTAGCCAAAGCTAAGAACTTAGCAGATTTTTTGTGGGTGTAGAACCTCAAGCCGAAGTTCTATACAGAAATGCAGAAAATCAGAAGTCATAGCAAAGGCAAAAGAAAAACTTGAAAGCTAAGTCCAAAAGCTCACCTACATCAGCAATTTTTGGTTTTCCAAAAAAGGGTTCGGCACTTTCGCAAGCGGATCGGACGCCCTAGAAGCCGCACCTACCATCCAGGCTCTAGCCCTGTCCAGCGCTGACAAGTTATCCAGATCGCCGAAGTACTCATTCACTGAGTCCCGTTTAGACTCAAAAAGAGTTCGTGCATATTCTGGGATAGGTACTAAGGGCGTGGAGTCGAACCTCATCTCAGAGGACTCAAAGGTCCTAAAGGAGCCAACAGCCAAGGTAGACGGCACATCGTTTTTGGGTTCTTCTATTTTCTCCTCTACCTCAGCCTCCTTCGGCCTGTCCTCATTCGCAATAAGCGCTTCATCTTCAGCATTGACTATCAACGCATCGGCCTCTCTCCGGGCCTCTTCAGAAGTGGCTTCGGCCATATGGACCGGAGAGAGAGGGGGAGTTTGCAGAATGATTACTCCCTCAACGGCAGCTTCGGGAGGCGGAGGAGTGACCTCCTTGGCCTCTTCCTGCTTGTCCTCTTCAAGACAAGGCCTCTTCTCCGGAATCTAGGGAGCCAAAAACTCTCCCAGCCTGACAAGCCTCCTCTTTCTTCTTTCGTCGGCCATTCCTTCTTCTGGAGAGTCTGGAACGGGGAATGCTTCGGCGGGGTCTCCTTTTTGCACTTCCTCTTCGTCACACTGAAGCAGAATAGAAAAAAGGGGGCAGGGATCAGTAGAAGCAAAAAAAAAAAAAAAAAAAAAAAAAAAAAAAAAAAAAGAGAAAGAGAGAAGTAAACTTCAAGTCGAAGCTTAATACTTAGATGAATTTTCACAAGTTGAAAGATTTAAGTGGAAAAAGCAACATGCATCTGAAGTTCTACACTTAGCAAAATTCTTACAAGTTAAGAAAGCTATGTGTAACATGTATACTCAAACTGAAGAAAGTAAAGTAACTGAAGATCTACACTCAAGCAATTTCTCGCAAATTGAGAAAGCAGTAAAAACTCACTGAATTATCTAGCAAGTGCTCGTCTTCGGAACCTTCTTCCTCTTTGGCTCCCTCTCCTCTTGGTTCAGCAACCGAGGCAGAGGGCTTTGTTTTCATGTTGAGGAGCAGAAGAAGCTTCAGCGGCAGCAGCAACTTCTTCAGCCGAGTGAAGGAAGAAAGGGTCAATCTTTTGATGCCAAGCCTTCTGCCTCTAATACTCTAAGGCGCTGACAATTTGAAGTTTTCTCGGCTGAAAGGAAAGGGGCCGATCTTTAGACTCGGTGATCTTCGGCGTGTTGGTGAATGGGACCCTTTCCTCACTTATCCCAAGCACCTCGTAGTCAACGCTTGAGTTCCCTTCGTATAACTCTGAAAAGTCAAAGAAAACGAGGATGAGTTCAGCTGAAAAAGTTAAGATTCACAAGTCAGTAAGCAATAAAGAATAAAACATAAAAAGGCTTCGGCCCCAGCCGAATCCCTTACCGCCTTGGTATCTTCGGCTGAGGCCGACAACAGCGAGCATCTTCTCTTGGAAGACGTAATGGAAGCAAGGCAACCAGGTACTCGGCACATTGGCCATTCAGCTAGTAACGACCATCTTATTTCGGCCAAACAGCTCCATTTAGCGATGATCAAGGTCAATGAATTCATCAGGGCCGATGCTTGACATTTCAGGATCTGGTTTTCTCAGATATCGGGGAGCCCCGAAGTAGTTCGGATGAGCTTCATCAGAGGGTGCTCGGACCCAGATCCATTGCCCTCTCCAATTTTTATCCGAAGTGTCATTCGGATAAGATGTTAGAAATCCCTTCTCATCCTCTATCAGCCACCACCCAGGGTCGTGCCACTTATTAGATTGGATGTTCGGCATAAGTTTGTGAATGCACCGAAAACAGTGAACGCTCGGCTCAAATCCATAAAATTAACAGACCCAAAGATAGGTCATAATTCTTCGAAGGCTCACTGGGGTCAGCTGAGGCAAGGATATGTTGTATCCATTCAGCAATTTGATGACAAAAGAGTGAACGGGAAATCAAAGCCCGTTTTGCAATTGCCAAGTGTAAACCCCAATATACTTAGGCGGGGGCGATGAATCCTATCATTGGCACTAGGCATTGCCGTAATAGACCTCGAGTTGTTCGGCAAAATGGTACTGGGCATCATTCTCAATCCACCAAGAATAGGGCGCAGCATTCATAATGCCCTCATTCTCCCTAACTTCAGTCCACTCCCGCTCTTCGGGAGTCAGCGGCCTGGATGCCGAAGCCTCACTTCAGCCAGAGGTACTGGCCTCAGTTGAACCTCTAGGTGGAATGCTGATCAGAGGCACTACACTCAATGCAGCACCACTCGAAGCGGCGGCTGGCGCAACCCCAGCATTAGGGTTCTGGCCACTGAGAGGGGGCATCATCGCCAAAGGGCGATTCCGCCTCAGAATTAGTTGCGGCACCTCTTCTTCTTCTTCCTCGGCGCTTGATTCGGGCCTGACTGGCTCTTTTCCCCGGTCGCCGGCCATTTGTCGGTTGAACGGAAGTTCGAAAGGACGCAAAAAGGGGGAAAGCTCTAAAATCAAGGAAAGTTGAGGAGATTTTAGAAAAAATTACCTCGATTAAATGCCGGATTCGCCGATCTGTGCGTTCGGAGCAACGAATTTCGTCCAAAAGCCTCGGATTGTGGGATTTATGTGCGAAATAGATTCGAATGCGGGAGAAAAACTTAGCGAAATGCGGGTTTGTTTGTGCGAATTTGAGTAAGGTGAGGAAGGATTAAGGAATGAGTGGCTTAAATGTCCTCTGGAAACAAGTTTTTCGAGGTTCACACCGATTAATAACCGCCTTAATCCCACTTTATTCTATACCTGTTCGTATTCTCCTCCAATCAATGCTCACTAATCTACTCCACTTCCCCATTACTTCCAATTATTCTCCAGTTAACGGTTATTAGTGACAATAACCTCCCAACTTCTCCTAATTCAAATTATTTTCATTTACTTCCCTCCAAATTTCTCGAAAATCAGAAAACCCGACCCATTATCCTCACGAATCGGGTCTGGGGGGTAAGTTGTTTGGGGTCCAAATAACTTTTATTTGGGCCCAGTCCATAAATGAAAATAACCAAAGCCCATTGGCAAGGTTCAACCCTCCTCTTTTAATTGTTTATGGCTAGACTCTAGTTTAGCCATTTATCCCTACACCCCCCCTAAACGACGCCGTACCACACATTCCAGTAAATTCCTCTAAAACTGCCAGTAACTTCCCACTACCCCACCCATATATATATATAATTAAAAAAAAAAACTTTTCAAATAATCACATTTTTTCTTTCTCATCCTCTTTCTCCAATTTCTCACTCAACCTCCATTTTCTCTCTCTACTCCATTTTCGTACATTCAATTAGCAAGTAAAATTGTCTAAAATGTCCGACAAAAGAGACGAAATTGCACAATCTCGACAAATTTCAACAACAACAAACCAAAAATCTGATGAGAAGTATGTTTTACATGTTTAGTGTAAAATTAATTGAAAATTGCGAAACAAAACCCTAATTTTTTGGTATTTTTTCTTTTTGATGATGCTTCAGGAAAAAATTTGAAAATACTGGAGTTCCAGAACAATCAAAGTAAGTATTACTATTTTTTTTTTGGAATTATAAGCATAAATTTATTTAAATTTGCTCATATTTAAACAAGTTACTGTTTAATTTCAAAATAAACATAATTTTCCTCTATTTCTGAGACGATAATAAAAATTTAAACAAGTTACTGTTAATATTGGAATGTATGCATAATTTTGATTAAATGATCAACCAAAAAAAATATAAAGTATAGTATTGTGAAATATAATGAACAAATACAAAACAATATATGTTCAAATTGGATTGTGTGCATATATGTGTGCATATATATGTATACATATGTTCAAATTTGTATATTATGTGTACAGCATGCAATTTATGTTTGTTTCTAAATTGTTCATTTCTAAATTTATGTGTATACATTTACTGACATATTAATTGTTCATGTCTAAATTCCATTTTGTACAAATAGAAAACATATACTTTATTCATCTGTGTAGTAAAATGAACATTTACAAAACACTATATTGTCAAAATTCATATTATGTTATATATATCCATATATGTGTATACAAACGTTCATTGCTACAACTATATTGATCATTTATATGAACTATTTTGTACATTTGTCTAACATAGAAACATCATGTCAATTTTTATGATTTACAATATTAATTTACATTGTAGTGATGTACCATTTAAAGTGATACACTTGATGCAATTTGACAATGAATGTTCAATCCTTATCCTATAATTCATGAGAGAAAAGAATGTTCTGAAATAGACAACAAATTGGATAGAAATGAAGTTATAAAAAAGTGGGAACCCTATTTATTAGGAGACAACCTACATCCCAAGTAAGTTGATATACTTACAAATATTCATATATGTAATATTTAATGTACAATCATTTACTTCAATACTTAATCTCATAATTGAAATAATTTGTAAAATTTTAGTGAACCAAAAAAGTTGAAAGTGAAATTTATAATGTCAAGATCAAGGCCAGAGAAAAATCAATCAATAAGGTATAAATACTTAATAAAAATTCAATAATTAATTTTTTATACAGTTACATAATCATACTTTTATGTATTAACATTCGAAAAATTTCAGTGAACAAGAGAAGGAAACTTCAAAAATAGATGATGCATCAACAAATCAAGGGTGTATTCTACCTCAATGTGTTTAACGTTCATTTATTTCTTAGTTGTCATACATAATCTAATGATTTGCATTCTCAGAAAAAAAAAAACAACTGAAGAGGAAGCAAAAACTGATCACCTACAACAAGAAAAGGCTGGATCAGAATTAGTGAATACAGGGTATTTGATTCCCATAATGTTCATTTTCATATTACTTAATAAACATTTTTTAATTATTTGAAATTAATTGATTTTCAGAAATCAATCACCTAAGAAAGACACAAGAGAGGTTGAACAACAACAACCAAAAAAGGATGCAGCAGGTGATAGGCTTATCGCGTACCTAACAAAAATAACCTAACTATTCCTTCTAACTGTGTAGTAGGGCAAGTAAGGATCGAATCCCAAGAGACTATGGTTCATTCAATTAATCAGACTCAATTAATCACTAAGCACGTCACCAATCAATAATGGATGATAATAATCAACTAATATATTAAATAACACAATTAACTAGAGGAAATATTAATCAATAAACTAAAGCATCCAAGATCAAGCATTACCACGATTATGATTGATAAACTAATAAATCTACCCCCAATATATAAATCAATTGACAAGAAGAAAAGCAATCCCTAATAATAATACCAAAGGTCTCTTCCAAGTTATCAATGGCTTCCCAAATTAACTATCAAGCCTACTTCCGTGGAATCAAGCGAATAAGGGACATTAAACACCATGCCTAGATTCCTAATTATTCAATCATCTACTTCCGTGATGATCTTCAAACCCTTAATTGGAATAACCTAATCCCGTTAATACCCAACTTCCGTTGCAATAAGAACAAAGGGATGATAACAATACTAATTATTCCTAATCTAGTATTGGCATAAACACAATCAATTAAGCATGTCAATTGGGATTATTATTGGGGAATTTAAAGATCTACTTTATACATCAATCATAATCGAGCTTAGCAAGATCCCGGATTAAGGAAACTACTCACACATCATAATAAAATCAAAATCAAGTTCAAAAACAAGAAACAGTAAAGAAAACATATTTAGAGAACAGTGAATATCAGAAAAGAGTGAAGTAAGATAAATACCAATTACTCCAATTGAAAGAACTCAAATTGTTGATGAACAATTGATTAATCTGGGATTAAAAGATTGAAATTGCTTAAAGGAAATAAAACTAGGGTTCTTGAGAGTTTTCTAGGGCTTAAGGAGAAAAACTAATGAAAAACTCTCTCTAAGAGTTAATTACAAAAGGGTATTTATACCCCCAAAAGATAGAAATTCGGAAATAGCTGAAATCGCGCAATCTTGAACATCGCCCGGTCAGACCGGGCAGATCTCGCCCGATCGGGCGGAGGAAGGCTGCGTAAAATACGACAGTTTTCCTTCTTTGCCCGGTCAGACCGGGCGAACCTCGCCCGGTCGGGCGCGCGTAACACGTTTCCAGAATTGCATCTTCATAACTTGACTTCTTCATCGCCCGGTCTGACCGGGCGAAGCCTGCCGATCGGGCGCGCGTTGCACCGTTCAGAATTGGGCTTCTTCCTGTGAACTCTTCATTGCCCGGTCTGCCCGGGCAAGCCATGCCCGGTCGGGCACTCCACATAAATTGCAGTTCTTGGCTATCAACTCTTCCGAATCTACTAAAAACACGTCCAATTGCCTAGAAACGCTTCATATTCCTGAAAAGCTTACTAAAACAATCGAATACACTAAAGAAGAGATTGTTAGCAAGAAATGGCTCCGTAGAGCTCAAAACCATATAAAATTACTAAGTAAAACCGGGGAAAACCATTGTATAAAACACGTATATCAAATTCCCCCAAGCTAAACCTTTGCTTGTCCCTAAGCAAAGCAATGAATAAATAAATCAATACTTCACCCCAAAAGCAATTCAAATCAATAAATACGATTAAAGGTAAACTCGACAGTTATGCATCAAAGTCAACCAATCAAATCCATCTGACTACTCATCCTGTCTGACAATAGTCAAAATAGAGCAAACCACAAGAGCATATAGAATTCAAGACTAGTGTTCACACACTCAACTCTCATTTATGTGGCGAGTAAAAGATATACTCGATCGCTCTCCATCCAACTCCTTTAAATGTGAACAATGCCCTCCCAAACTCACGCACTCGTGTGTTTTAAAGAAAACAAGCACTCAACCTAGCAGTCGACTCGAAATATATCAAATCATTCTTTGCATTGGAAAACAACTAATTTCACATTCACACAACTCTATGCACAAAGGTCAGAAGGTCTTCAAAGCTTGTAATGTAAGGCTAGGATAAAAGGTAGGAAATATTTGGGAAAATGTAAGAGTAAAGCTATGCTTAAGGGAGCCAAAATCCTAATAAATAAAACCAAGATCAAAATGAATTAATGACCAAATCATCTCCAACACAACTCAACTCTACCAAAAATTCACCAAACATCCAATTATATTAAAAATTTCCAACACTTAAAATTTCACTCATATATACAAAATATAAAATTATAGAACTTGAGTGAACAAACAAACTTTGAACTCTCCTTTTTTTTTCTTGAGCAGCCTTCAATTAGAACACTTGAACATTGAAACAATTTTTTTCTTTTGCTCTTTCTTTTCCCTTTTTTTTCATCTCACATTGGAATTTTTTCTTTGCACAATAAATTTTCAATTTTTTTCAATCCACAACAATAAGAACAAACAAAAACTTCTCAAATCCACCCAAAATTGTGCAGATTACATGCACACTACAACTCCCTCACCTCACTCACTATTAGCTCCCCCAAGCCAAGCTTGGGACTAGTAACCAATGGGGCTTAAATAGGCTTGTAATGTGGCAAAATAAACAATAAAAGGGCACAAGCAACAACATGGGTAGCAAGAAGGGAACAAATGTATCTAATATCGTCTGAAAGCCACCTAGAGGAACAAATGCCTTCGTCCTCCTCAATGTGCATATTAATGAGTCATGCAAACATTACTCAAAGTTATAAACCAATACTCAACTTCATTGACATACCAGGAACTAACACACATTCCTAACCAAATCAACTAGTCAAGCACTATATTTACAAGTAGTTGGGCAAAATTGACTCATGTTAAGACATCCAAGTAATCAAACATCAAATCATGGCTAACCTATCCACAATACTCGTCATCATATACCAAGAATTAAAACAATTTTCATGAATGGGGCACAGGGAAGCATGATTTATTATTCATTGGATCGTATTTTTTGTTATGTTTTTTTTTTTTTTGTTTTTTTTTTTTTAAAAACAACTAAAATAACTACACTAAAATAAAACAAGAAAGATAAGAGAGATAAGGAGAGAGAGAGTACCACATGTACGAAGCAACTCCCCCAAGCTAAATGCGGCAATGGCCTCATTACAGCGTAAGGAGAGCATAGGAATCTCGACGGCTCCTCAAAAAGAATCGGGTTGCCTCCCGCAAGCGCTTGTTTAGAAGGTCATTAGCTTGACCGTATTCATCCTCATTGAGTTTGTGGTGAGGAAGAGAATGTGATATCTGACTTTTCTTCAATAGGATCTCCGCTCGATAGTGCTTCACCCTTTGTCCATTGACTTTGAAGGTGCCCCCGGTGTTGTTCCATAATTCAATGGTGCCATAAGGATATGCTTTGTAGACCGTGAAAGGGCCCGACCATCTTGACCTGAGTTTCCCTGGGAATAGTTTCAACCTTGAATTGAATAGAAGGACTTGCTCTCCTTCTTTGAGTTCTCTTCTTATGAGGCCCTTGTCGTGCCACCTCTTTGTTTTCTCCTTATAAAGCTTTGAACTCTCATAGGCTTCGAGGCGGAGCTCATCTAGCTCATTCAACTGCAATAGCCTCTTCTCTCCCGCGGCCTTAGCGTCAAAGTTTAGGCTTTTGATGGCCCAGAATGCTCGATGTTCTAGCTCGACGGGTAAGTGACAAGCTTTTCCGTATACAAGTCTTGTACGGGTTGTACCTATTGGAGTTTTGTAAGCTGTTCGGTAGGCCCAAAGTGCATCATCAATTTTGTCAGCCCAATCCTTTCTCGTTCTTGCAACTGTTTTCTCTAGGATGGACTTTATCTCTCGATTTGATACCTCTACTTGGCCACTGGTTTGGGGGTGATAGCCAATTCCAAGTTTATGCTGCACTCCATATTTCTTCAACATTGCTTCGAATCGGCTCTCCATGAAGTGTGTTCCCCTGTCACTAATCAACACACGTGGATACCAAAATCTATTGAAAATGTTTTTTCTTGAAGAATTTACTTACCACACGGGCATCATTGCTTGGTGTAGCAATGGCCTCAACCCATTTTGACACGTAGTCAACGGCTACCAAAATGTATCGATTCCCCTTAGAGGAAGAGAAAGGGCCCATGAAATCTATCCCCCACACATCAAACAACTCGACCTCGAGTATGTTGGTGAGTGGCATTTCGTTCCTCTTGGAAATATTTCCCGTTCGTTGACAACGGTCACAGGCCTTGACATAGGAGTACACATCCTTAAACATAGTGGGCCAGTAAAATCCGCATTGTAGGATCTTCGCACTTGTTTTCGAGGGGCCTGCATGTCCACCACAAGGTAAGTCATGGCAATGAGAAATTATATTGCTTACCTCACATTCGGGAATGCACCGTCTGATCACTGCATCGGCACATAGTTTGTACAAGAAAGGGTCTTCCCAAAAGTGTCGGTGTGCCTCATAAAGGAATTTCTTCCTTTGTTGATAGGAGTACCCGTGAGGCAGTGTACCTGTAGAAAGATAGTTAGCTAAATCAGCATACCAAGGAGATTCAACCTGTAAAAGAGCTAACAAACGCTCAGCGGGAAAAGAGTCGTCAAATGGGAGGTTATCCTCATCCTCCTCATCAAGGAGGAGGCGAGAGAGATGGTCTGCGACGACATTCTCTGTCCCCTTCGTATCTCTGATCTCTATATCATAATCCTGCAATTGGAGGATCCATCTAAACAACCGCGGCTTGGCATTGCTCTTGCTCATCAGATATTTCAATGCCGCATGATCTGTATGGATAATCACTTTTGACCCAACTAAATAAGAATGAAACTTATCTATTGCATATATGACAGCTAGCATCTCTTTTTCAGTAGTTGCATAATTCATTTGAGCAGGGCTAAGAGTTTTACTAGAGTAATATATAGCATGCAATTTCTTATCCTTTCGTTGCCCCAGGACGGCCCCTATCGCATAATCACTAGCATCGCACATGATTTCAAAGGGTAGGGCCCAATCCGGGGGTTGCATAACAGGAGCAGAGGTTAAGGCTTCCTTCAACCTGTTAAAAGCTTCAAGACAAGCATCATTAAAATCAAATTGGGCGTCCTTAGCTAACAGTTCGGTTAAGGGTCGAGCAATTTTTGAAAAGTCCTTGATAAACCTGCGATAAAAACCTGCATGGCCAAGAAAACTTCGTACTCCTTTCACAGAATTTGGAGGGGGAAGTTTCTCTATTACCTCTACTTTGGCTTTGTCCACTTCAATCCCTTTGTTTGAAACTACATGGCCTAAAACGATTCCCTGTTGTACCATAAAATGGCACTTCTCCCAGTTCAATATCAGATTGACATCCTGGCATCTATGGAGCACCTTTGTTAGATTATCAAGGCAAATATCGAAAGATGAACCATAAACAGAAAAATCATCCATAAAAACTTCCATAGAATTTTCTATGAGACCTGAGAAAATAGCCATCATACACCGTTGGAACGTGGCTGGGGCATTACACAGTCCGAATGGCATTCTGCGATATGCGAAGGTGCCATATGGACATGTGAATGTAGTCTTTTCCTGATCACAAGGGCGGATGGGGATTTGAAAAAAACCGGAATATCCATCCAAGTAACAGAAAAAGGAATGGTTAGCCAATCGTTCGAGCATTTGATCAATGAAAGGCAAGGGGAAATGATCTTTACGGGTGGCTTTATTTAATTTTCTGTAATCAATGCACATCCGCCACCCTGTAACAGTTCTTGTGGCAACAGGCTCGCCTTTGTCATTCTTGACAACTGTCATACCTCCTTTCTTTGGTACTACTTGTACAGGACTAACCCACTTACTATCTGAGATAGGGTAGATTATTCCTGCAGCAAGCAATTTGAGAACCTCTTTCTTGACTACCTCCATCATAGTTGGATTTAGCCTTCTTTGAGGTTCTCTAGAGGAGGCATGATCATCCTCAAGAATGATCTTATGCATACAAAAAGAGGGATTAATACCCTTGATATCATCAATGGTATACCCAATAACATTTCTATATTTTCTTAAAACAGCGAGAAGTTTCTCTAATTCAATGTTATTAAGCTCAGCATTAACAATAACAGGGTATGTATTTTTAGGACCAAGATATGCATATTTAAGATTAGATGGAAGGGGTTTCAACTCTACCTCGGGAGGCGTCGAACCCTCCCCAACACTCGATGTACTAAGGACTTCCTTGACTGGAGCGATGATTGGATTAGCTTTTGCGTCTTCTAGTAGCCTCGTGTACTCCCTTACTTCCCAATCTTCATCATGGATACTCCCTATCAACACCGTTTCAAGAGCATCTTCCTTTTTGATCAGGGGAAGTTGTTCTTGTTGTAGATCATCGAGGACATCCACTTGACAAATAGTCTCACCCATAGACGGATTTCCCATAGCATTCAGTAATGAATACTCCATTTTCTCATCCCCTACTTCAAATGTTATTTTCCCATTCTTCATGTCAATAATTGCACCTGCAGTAGCTAAGAATGGTCTACCAAGAATAATAGGGACATGGGCATCTTCTTCCATTTCCATAACAACAAAATCACATGGAATAAAGAATTTACCAACTCGCAATGGAACATCTTCAAGTATACCGAGGGGAAATTTAACTGACCTGTCTGCAAGTTGCAGAGATATCCTTGTAGGCTTTAGCTCACCCATTTGAAGCTTTTCGCAGATGGAGAGCGGCATAAGGCTTACACTTGCACCAAGATCGCATAGCGCTCTATTGATCTCTATATCTCCGAGCTTCACTGGGATTGAATAGCTGCCTGGATCACCTAGTTTCTTAGGAAGAGTGTTTTGCAGAATGGCACTACATTCTGCAGTTAGAGAAAAAGTAGCATTCTCTGCAAGCTTCTTCTTGTTAGATAGCATGTCTTTCAAAAACTTTGCATAAGAAGGCATTTCAGAAATTGCATCCAAGAACGGTATATTAATGTGAAGTTTCTTAAGGATGTCTAGAAATTTACCGTACTTTTTCTCTAACTTAGCCTGGGCTAACCTCTGTGGGAAAGGGACTCTTGGCATGTGGGGCGAGAGGTGGGATCGGTTCCCGTGGCTTTTCTTGAACATCATTCCTTGGAATTAGGCTGTCTGGATCTCCCGCCCGGTCGGGCAGTGATTGCCCGGTCTGACCGGGCGAAGAAGAGCTGCTTATGTTCTTCTGTTTGTCTGGAATTTCTTCTTGCGCCCGATCGGGCGGACCTTGCCCGGTCTGACCGGGCGAAGAAGAAATTCGCACAGTCCCCTGTTTTTCGTCGACTGCTTCTCGCGCCCG
>NW_018745427.1:0-28192 GCF_001683475.1 Chenopodium quinoa
TACTCTTGCTAGGTTAACAAATTTATGAGTTAAAAGCAACAACATTGGCAATAAAGGGAAACAACCGGTACCCGCCGCTTGTTATCTTTACTACTCAATTCCTGGCGACTAGGTAATACTCTATTTACTTGGTAAGACCACTTTCCTACTTGGTTAAAATTACAAAAAGACAGGCACGCCTGCCTAAAAAGGATCCAGACAAAATAGTTCGAATACCGATTGAATAAATGGCCGACTGATCGTCTATCCTGGAAACAGACAAACCAGTCGTCCAGGGGCATAGGCGGCGTACTAACTATCCGTACATGTCTGCAACGTTCGGCCATGTACAACAGTCGGTCTAGTAAACAATGGATATTAGATATGGAATACTTGGACAAATTTGAAGCAAAACAAAATTCATTGCAAACAAAAATTCATTAAAAATAAAGCGGTCATTAAAGACCAGCAAAATATTCAAAGCCCCGGCCCCCTGGCCGGGTAAATACAAAGCAAACGGCACGCAGGCCGTGGAAAGAATACATTAAGCTTAAGAAGGGGGCAGTTCAGTATTAGCAGCTGCCGCCTGGTCAGCACTCTTCTTGTTGGACTCGGCTTCAGCTGCATCCTTTTTTGATGCCTTACCCCCAAGTGGCACAAGCGCCACAACCGGCTCCTCCTCCTCCTCCAACGCTTCACCCAACGCCTCTTCTTCAGCAGCCGCCAGGATCTCTTGATTATATGTTTCCGAACACTGGCGGTACGTTCTTTCCCAAGAGCAAAGTCGGCATTGGGGAACATGCGGCCCCAGGTCATGCGCTGGATTTTGAGCGGAGTCTTCCATCATCTCCCGGACGAGCTCTTTCTTCTCTTGCTCGGCCTTTTCCGAGAGCTCTTGGTAAGACTCTTCTCTTGGCTCACCAGGCGTTCTTTTACGCTTGCCAAGGATTTCTCCATGGCTTCGTAAGAGTACATTTTTAGGCGAAGAGGTTTCAGCTCAGCCTTAAGATTTGTGATGGTCGCCTCCAGCTCGTCATTCTTTTTCTGGGCCGCCTCTAACTGAGCCCGAACAGCGGCGGTAGCCTACGCCTGATAATAAAGAATATCAATGGTAAGTACTTCATTTTGGGCAATTTGAAACATGCCTTATCACAGTCAGAGGCGGCCATAGCTTTTGCAGCCTTTACCTCTTTGTTCTCCGATCAAGCGGCTTGCGAAGGCCGTTAACTCGAGCAGGGCCCTAAGTACAAAAAAAAAAACAGGCGTCAGTTTCCAAACAAAAAAGATAACAGGCGTCCTGGAATTCAAATACTCAAAAAGTATACCTCAGCAAGGACCCCTGCAATCCTATCAAGGTCAAGGGTGCCGACACCCCTGACCGCCTCCCTTTCAGATGGAGGAATTACTTTGATCATGGACTTGGCTACCTCTACCAAGTCAGCCCCCTGAGGCCGGCTGCATCAAGCGTAAAAAAGCAAGTTAGACCTAGTCAAGAAGGAAGCAAGTGTAAAAGTTTTTACAAGTAATTGTCCATACTTCTAGGCGGCCCCGCCGGAGTTTTAGAAGAAGTGGCCGGCTGCTTCTCAGCCGCCACTGTTTTCCTGGAAGACCCAGGAGAGCTTGCAACAGTCGTCCTCCGGGCCTTGGGGTCCGGCTGTTGCGAGGAAGAAGCTCTTGGAGTGCCCGACTGAAAAAAAAAAAAAAAAAAAAAAAAAAAAAAAAGAGAGTTAGTATATGCATAAGACAACTCCTAAAAGAGGAAGAGTTTCGAAGCCTACCAAGGGTGCCCCCTTGTTGGGGGAGTCGGTACAAGACTGTTGCATGAGAGAGGCCCGCAACATGGCCGCCGCAGTCTTGGATGCTGTTATTTTACTCATGGCGTCAGCTGCAAAAATAAAACAGCAAAGTTAGTAAAAATCCCAAGTAAACAAGGCGTGAAAAAACAGAGTATTTGTCAGGCCGGCTACCTCTAGAGCACCGACTGCTGAGGCCACAGGCGGCCAAAAAGTACTCGTCATAGAGCCACTTGAAGCTCGGGACGCAGTTTAGGGTACTTGCTCTCGTACCCCTGAAGTAGTGTTCACCCTAGTCTCTACTTTGAAGAGTCCTTGTCTAGGATCTCTTTTTTAGCCTTTGGGGGAACAGGCGGCATGCTGCAGCCGCCTGCGAGAAGAGGCGGATCCCTATTCCACTTGTTAAAGCGTTTGTTCAGCTCCGTGTCTGAACCCTCGATGATAAGGAAGGTGTTCCGCCAATCCTTCCATTTGTTCGCCTTACCTCTCGTCATGAGGTAGCCCCTATGGCTTGTTAATTGATACCAGCCGGTACCTCCCGACTTAGGGGTCCGGCTGAGATAGTTCATGTGGGCGAAAGCCTCAAAGCGTGGCTCCACCCCGTACATTTCGCACCCGCCACATAGCCGAGTACGTTTACCCAAGAGTTGGGGGCTAACTGCCATAACCCCAAATCATACCATCTAAAATCCGCTGAACAGCCGATGTAATGGAAGCGCAGTCCAGCTTTGATGGCCGCCACATAGCAGCCAAAGCAGCCGTCATCATAGCTGGTACCAGCCGGCCAGACGACAGTGTCTTCTGGATCCGGCACGAACAGTAAAAATCCGGGGCCCATTCTGTGGTTAGCTATAAAGCTCTCCACTTTGTCTTGCATGGCTGCGATCCGGCCCCGGGGTACCGTGCAGTAGTAGGGGGTGTTTTCCTCTCTGTAAGAGGCGGACGGCTCCGCCCAATTGCCCCCCTTCTCAACTGCATGAGAAAGCCTCGCCTCTTGTAGGCGGCTGTTTCTTTCTTCTGAGCCTGGAGAAGCGTGGCCAGAAGAGCTGGACTCGGACTCGTCCTCTGACGAGTCCGAAGAGGACGACTCCTCCCCTCTCCCAGAGGGGCCCGCCTCCTCTCCCTTAGAAGGAGCAGGAGGAAAATTAGACATATCAACGGTGAAATGGGAAGGGACCACCTTGACCCCTCCCTCAGAACTGTCGGCTTGGCAGCCGCCTCGTTTCACTTCTACATCTAGCGCCTGGTCATATGTTTCACTAATGAGCACCCTTTGGGAGGAGCCGTCCGAGTTTGAGATCATAGCAGTCTTTTTTGTTCTGGCCATCACGTTCTGCATAGACACAGATACAGTCGGACTTTGTATAAAGGGCAAAGATGGGTCCAGAAAAGGGCAGGCGGCACTCCTAGTCCTAGATTCAGCCGTCCCCGGTGACCGGCTGATCACTAACTTAGGTCGTGTCGTGTGCTTCCGTGGTGCCATTTCAAAAAATAAAAAAGAAAATTAAGAGTAAGAGAACTGAGTTACCTGAACGAGTGACGGTTGATGAAGTTCTGGAAATCCGGTGCAGTGAGCTTGTCAGAACAGGCGGTAGGCAGAAAAAGTCCAAAATGTCAGAGCAAGTTCAGGGGTCCGAATGTTCTCAAATAGTTCTCAAAGTGTGAAAATGACTCAAGGCAACTCTCCCTTATATAGGCGAAGTGAGAAGGCGAAGGGTCACTTCCAGAATTCAAAATTTGGGCAGGAAAATCTCTCGTCCATTCGCCGACTGACACCTGTAGCAGGCCGTCGCCCGTTACAGTGCGACACCTGTCACAGGTAACACGTGACCAATCACGTGCCACCTGTGAGGGGCAAATGATTAGGGGATTTTGCTCCTACCAATCGGATTGCGCCACGTGGGCCAATTTGGACCTGCCAAGTGTCCCCTAGTTGGAACTGTCAGGGCTTGCCACGTGGCACGCGCTTATTCGTCCACCTTGGACCTGTTATGTCACGACATGTGGCATACTCCATTCCTAATGGAGAAACCGGCCACCCAGGCCCAACTTCCGAGGGAAGCCCAATCGGCCCTAGGTTTACCTAAACCTAGGATGGGCACGTTTCCCAAGGTTATAAATACCTCCCTTAATCCTCATTAAGGAGAAAACAGAACAAAAACATTACGGAACACACTAATAACCGGCTGATCTCGCTAACAAAGCAGATTAACCACATTAAACACTCTCACCTAGAGAGACCTTATTACTTTAATTTCCGCATTAATTACTCCTTAATCAGGTACTAACTTGACCATTGGAGGCGGAGCTCACAGGAGTCTCCGTTATTTTGCAGGTACAGGCATCCGGTTCCAGTCTCGGAATTGTAACTCTCCCGCAGGACATCAGAAAACCCCGAAACATGTTTGACTTTCATTTGAATTAAATAGCTTTATTTGATTGCGTTTGACTTTCATTTGATACAATTAGCTTTGTAGAACGTATTTGACTTTCATTTGATTCAAATAGCTTTGTTTGAATGTGTTTGACTTTCAATTGATTCAATTAGCTTTGTAGAATGTATTTTACTGTCATTTGATTCAAATAGCTTTGTTTGAATGTGTTTGAATTTCATTTAATTCAATTTGCTTTGTAGAATGCATTTCACTTTCATTTGATTTATATAGCTTTGTTTGAATGTGTTTGACTTTCATTTAAATTAAAAAGCTTTGTTTGAATGTGTTTGACTTTCATTTGATTTAAAAGACTTTTTTTGAATGTGTTTTACTTTCATTTGAATCAATGAGCTTTGTAGAATTTATTTTACTTTTATTTTATTTAATTAGCTTTGTTTTGAATTTATTTGACTCTCATTTGATTCAAATAGCTTTGTTTGAATGTGTTTGACTTTCATTTGATTCAATTAGCTTTGTAGAATGTATTTGACTTTCATTTGATTCAAATAGCTTTATTTGAATGTGTTTGACTTTCATTTGATTCAATTAGCTTTGTAGGATGTATTTGACTTTCATTTGATTTGAAATCTTTGTTTGAATGTGTTTGACTTTCATTTGATTCAATTAGCTTTGTTTGAATGTGTTTGACTTTAATTTAATTCAATTAGCATTGTAGAATGTATTAGACTTTTATTTGATTTAATTAGCTTTGTTTGAATGTATTTGACTCTCATTTGATTCAAATAGCTTTCTTTGAATGTGTTTGACTTTCATTTGATTCAAATAGCTTTGTTTGAATGTGTTTTACTTTCATTTGATTCAATTAGCTTTGTAGAATGTATTTGACTTTCATTTGATTAAAACAGCTTTGTTTGAATGTGCTTGACTTTCATTTGATTCAATTAGCTTTGTTTGAATGTGTTTGACTTTCATTTGATTCAATTAGCTTTGTTGAATGTATTTGACTCTCATTTGATTTAATTAGCTTTGTTTGAATGTGTTTGACTTTCATTTGATTCAATTAGCTTTGTAGAATTTATTTGACTCTCATTTGATTCAAATAGCTTTGTTTGAATGCGTTTAACTTTCATTTGATTCAATTAGCTTTGTAGAATACATTTCACTTTCATTTAATTTAAACAACTTTGTTTGAATGTGTTTGACTTTCATTTGACTCAAATAGCTTTATTTGATTGCGTTTGAATTTCATTTGATACAATTAGCTTTGTAGAACGTATTTGACTTTCATTTGATTCAAATAGCTTTGTTTGAATGTGTTTGACCATCATTTGATTCAATTAGCTTTGTAGAATGTATTTTACTTTCATTTGAGTCAAATAACTTTGTTTGACTTTGTTTGACTTTCATTTGTTTCAATTTGCTTTGTCGAATGTATTTGACTTTCATTTTCTTCAAATAGCTTTGTTTGAATGTGTTTGACTTTCATTTGATTCAATTAGCTTTGTAGAATGTATTTGACATTCATTTAATTAAAATAGCTTTATTTGAATGTGTTTGACTTTCATTTGATTCAATTAGCTTTGTTTGAATGTGTTTGACTTTCATTTGATTCAATTAGCTTTGTAGAATGTATTTGACTTTCATTTGATTCAAATAGCTGTGTTTGAATGTGTTTGACTTTCAATTGATTCAATTAGCTTTGTAGAATGTATTTGACTTTCATTTGATTCAAATAGCTTTATTTGAATGTGTTTGACTTTCATTTGATTCAATTAGTTTGGTAGAATGTATTTGACTTTCATTTGATTAAAACAGCTTTGTTTGAATGTGCTTGACTTTCATTTTGATTCAATTAGCTTTGTTTGAATGTGTTTGACTTTCATTTGATTCAATTAGCTTTGTTGAATGTATTTGACTCTCATTTGATTCAATTAGCTTTGTTTGAATGTGTTTGACTTTCATTTAATTCAACTAGCTTTGTAGAATGTATTTGACTCTCATTTGATTCAAATAGCTTTGTTTGAATGCGTTTAACTTTCATTTGATTCAATTAGCTTTGTAGAATACATTTCACTTTCATTTAATTTAAACAACTTTGTTTGAATGTGTTTGACTTTCATTTGAATTAAATAGCTTTATTTGATTGCGTTTGACTTTCATTTGATACAATTAGCTTTGTAGAATGTATTTGACTTTCATTTGATTCAAATAGCTTTGTTTGAATGTGTTTGACTTTCAATTGATTCAATTAGCTTTGTAGAATGTATTTTACTTTCATTTGATTCAAATAGCTTTGTTTGAATGTGTTTGAATTTCATTTAGTTCAATTTGCTTTGTAGAATGCATTTCACTTTCATTTGATTTATATAGCTTTGTTTGCATGTGTTTGACTTTCATTTAAATTAAAAAGCTTTTTTTGAATGTGTTTGACTTTCATTTGATTTAAAAGACTTTTTTTGAATGTGTTTGACTTTCATTTGAATCAATTAGCTTTGTAGAATTTATTTTACTTTTATTTTATTTAATTAGCTTTGTTTGAATTTATTTGACTCTCATTTGATTCAAATAGCTTTGTTTGAATGTGTTTGACTTTCATTTGATTCAATTAGCTTTGTAGAATGTATTTGACTTTCATTTGATTCAAATAGCTTTATTTGAATGTGTTTGACTTTCATTTGATTCAATTAGCTTTGTAGGATGTATTTGACTTTCATTTGATTTGAAATCTTTGTTTGAATGTGTTTGACTTTCATTTGAATCAATTAGCTTTGTTTGAATGTGTTAGACTTTTATTTGATTTAATTAGCTTTGTTTGAATGTATTTGACTCTCATTTGATTCAAATAGCTTTCTTTGAATGTGTTTGACTTTCATTTGATTCAAATAGCTTTGTTTGAATGTGTTTTACTTTCATTTGATTCAATTAGCTTTGTAGAATGTATTTGACTTTCATTTGATTAAAACAGCTTTGTTTGAATGTGCTTGACTTTCATTTGATTCAATTAGCTTTGTTTGAATGTGTTTGACTTTCATTTGATTCAATTAGCTTTGTTGAATGTATTTGACTCTCATTTGATTCAATTAGCTTTGTTTGAATGTGTTTGACTTTCATTTGATTCAATTAGCTTTGTAGAATGTATTTGACTCTCATTTGATTCAAATAGCTTTGTTTGAATGCGTTTAACTTTCATTTGATTCAATTAGCTTTGTAGAATACATTTCACTTTCATTTAATTTAAACAACTTTGTTTGAATGTGTTTGACTTTCATTTGACTCAAATAGCTTTATTTGATTGCGTTTGACTTTCATTTGATACAATTAGCTTTGTAGAACGTATTTGACTTTCATTTTATTCAAATAGCTTTGTTTGAATGTGTTTGACTTTCATTTGATTCAATTAGCTTTGTAGAATGTATTTTACTTTCATTTGAGTCAAATAACTTTGTTTGACTGTGTTTGACTTTCATTTGTTTCAATTTGCTTTGTAGAATGTATTTCACTTTCATTTTCTTCAAATAGCTTTGTTTGAATGTGTTTGACTTTCATTTGATTCAATTAGCTTTGTAGAATGTATTTGACATTCATTTAATTAAAATAGCTTTGTTTGAATGTGTTTGACTTTCATTTGATTCAATTAGCTTTGTTTGAATGTGTTTGACTTTCATTTGATTCAATTAGCTTTGTAGAATGTATTTGACTTTCATTTGATTCAAATAGCTGTGTTTGAATGTGTTTGACTTTCAATTGATTCAATTACCTTTGTAGAATGTGTTTGACTGTCATTTGATTCAAATAGCTTTGTTTGAATGTGTTTGAATTTCATTTAGATCAATTTGCTTTGTAGAATGCATTTCAATTTCATTTGATTTATATAGCTTTGTTTGAATGTGTTTGACTTTCATTTAAATTAAAAAGCTTTTTTTGAATGTGTTTGACTTTCATTTGATTTAAAAGGCTTTGTTTGAATGTGTTTGACTTTCATTTGATTCAATTAGCTTTGTAGAATGTATTTTACTTTTATTTGATTTAATAAGCTTTGTCTGAATTTATTTGACTCTCATTTGATTCAAATAGCTTTGTTTGAATGTGTTTGACTTTCATTTGATTCAATTAGCTTTGTAGAATGTATTTGACTTTCATTTGATTCAAATAGCTTTATTTGAATGTGTTTGACTTTCATTTGATTCAATTAGCTTGGTAGATGGTATTTGACTTTCATTTGATTAAAATAGCTTTGTTTGAATGTGCTTGACTTTCATTTGATTCAATTAGCTTTGTTTGAATGTGTTTGACTTTCATTTGATTCAATTAGCTTTGTTTGAATGTATTTGACTCTCATTTGATTCAATTAGCTTTGTTTGAATGTGTTTGATTTTCTTTTAATTCAATTAGCTTTGTAGAATGTATTTGACTCTCATTTGATTCAAATAGCTTTGTTTGAATACGTTTAACTTTCATTTGATTCAATTAGCTTTGTAGAATACATTTCACTTTCATTTAATTTAAAAAACTTTGTTTGAATGTGTTTGACTTTTATTTGACTCAAATAGCTTTATTTGATTGCGTTTGACTTTCATTTGATACAATTAGCTTTGTAGAACATATTTGACTTTCATTTGATTCAAATAGCTTTGTTTGAATGTGTTTGACTTTCAATTGATTCAATTAGCTTTGTAGAATGTATTTTACTGTCATTTGATTCAAATAGCTTTGTTTGAATGTGTTTGAATTTCATTTAATTAAATTTGCTTTGTAGAATGCATTTCACTTTCATTTGATTTATATAGCTTTGTTTGAATGTGTTTGACTTTCATTTAAATTAAAAAGTTTTTTTGAATGTGTTTGACTTTCATTCGATTTAAAAGAATTTTTTTTAATGTGTTTGACTTTCATTTGAATCAATTAGTTTTGTAGAATTTATTTTACTTTTATTTTATTTAATTAGCTTTGTTTGAATTTATTTGACTCTCATTTGATTTAAATAGCTTTGTTTGAATGTGCTTGACTTTCATTTGATTCAATTAGCTTTGTTTGAATGTGTTTGACTTTCATTTGATTCAATTAGCTTTGTTGAATGTATTTGACTCTTATTTGATTCAATTAGCTTTGTTTGAATGTGTTTGACTTTCATTTAATTCAACTAGCTTTGTAGAATGTATTTGACTCTCATTTGATTCAAATAGCTTTGTTTGAATGCGTTTAACTTTCATTTGATTCAATTAGCTTTGTAGAATACATTTCACTTTCATTTAATTTAAACAACTTTGTTTGAATGTGTTTGACTTTCATTTGAATTAAATAGCTTTATTTGATTGCGCTTGACTTTCATTTGATACAATTAGCTTTGTAGAATGTATTTGACTTTCATTTGATTCAAACAGCTTTGTTTGAATGTGTTAGACTTTCAATTGATTCAATTAGCTTTGTAGAATGTATTTTACTGTCATTTGATTCAAATAGCTTTGTTTGAATGTGTTTGAATTTCATTTGATTCAATTTGCTTTGTAGAATGCATTTCACTATCATTTGATTTATATAGCTTTGTTTGCATGTGTTTGACTTTCATTTAAATTAAAAAGCTTTTTTTGAATGTGTTTGACTTTCATTTGATTTAAAAGACTTTTTTTTAATGTGTTTGACTTTCATTTGAATCAATTAGCTTTGTAGAATTTATTTTACTTTTATTTTATTTAATTAGCTTTGTTTGAATTTATTTGACTCTCATTTGATTCAAATAGCTTTGTTTGAATGTGTTTGACTTTCATTTGATTCAATTAGCTTTGTAGAATGTATTTAACTTTCATTTGATTCAAATAGCTTTATTTGAATGTGTTTGACTTTCATTTGATTCAATTAGCTTTGTAGGATGTATTTAACTTTCATTTGAGTTGAAATCTTTGTTTGAATGTGTTTGACTTTCATTTGATTCAATTAGCTTTGTTTGAATGTGTTTGACTTTAATTTAATTAAATTAGCTTTGTAGAATGTATTAGACTTTTATTTGATTTAATTAGCTTTGTTTGAATGTATTTGACTCTCATTTGATGCAAATAGCTTTCTTTGAATGTGTTTGACTTTCATTTGATTCAAATAGCTTTGTTTGAATGTGTTTTACTTTCATTTGATTCAATTAGCTTTGTAGA
The DNA here is from genome assembly GCF_001683475.1 of Chenopodium quinoa. Lineage (NCBI taxonomy): Eukaryota > Viridiplantae > Streptophyta > Magnoliopsida > Caryophyllales > Amaranthaceae > Chenopodium > Chenopodium quinoa. The sequence goes on from NW_018745427.1 coordinate 10,312, forward strand.
ATGTATTTGACTTTCATTTGATTAAAACAGCTTTGTTTGAATGTGCTTGACTTTTATTTGATTCAATTAGCTTTGTTTGAATGTGTTTGACTTTCATTTGATTCAATTAGCTTTGTTGAATGTATTTGACTCTCATTTGATTCAATTAGCTTTGTTTGAATGTGTTTGACTTTCATTTTATTCAATTAGCTTTGTAGAATGTATTTGACTCTCATTTGATTCAAATAGCTTTGTTTGAATGCTTTTAACTTTCATTTGATTCAATTAGCTTTGTAGAATACATTTCACTTTCATTTAATTTAAACAACTTTGTTTGAATGTGTTTGACTTTCATTTGACTTAAATAGCTTTATTTGATTGCGTTTGACTTTCATTTGATACAATTAGCTTTGTAGAACGTATTTGACTTTCATTTGATTCAAATAGCTTTGTTTGAATGTGTTTGACTTTCATTTGATTCAATTAGCTTTGTAGAATGTATTTTACTTTCATTTGAGTCAAATAACTTTGTTTGACTGTGTTTGACTTTCATTTGTTTCAATTTGCTTTGTAGAATGTATTTCACTTTCATTTTCTTCAAATAGCTTTGTTTGAATGTGTTTGACTTTCATTTGATTCAATTAGCTTTGTAGAATGTATTTGACATTCATTTAATTAAAATAGCTTTGTTTGAATGTGTTTGACTTTCATTTGATTCAATAAGCTTTGTTTGAATGTGTTTGACTTTCATTTGATTCAATTAGCTTTGTAGAATGTATTTGACTTTCATTTGATTCAAATAGTTGTGTTTGAATGTGTTTGACTTTCAATTGATTCAATTACTTTTGTAGAATGTGTTTGACTGTCATTTGATTCAAATAGCTTTGTTTGAATGTGTTTGAATTTCATTTAGATCAATTTGCTTTGTAGAATGCATTTCAATTTCATTTGATTTATATAGCTTTGTTTGAATGTGTTTGACTTTCATTTAAATTAAAAAGCTTTTTTTGAATGTGTTTGACTTTCATTTGATTTAAAAGGCTTTGTTTGAATGTGTTTGACTTTCATTTGATTCAATTAGCTTTGTAGAATGTATTTTACTTTTATTTGATTTGATAAGCTTTGTTTGAATTTATTTGACTCTCATTTGATTCAAATAGCTTTGTTTGAATGTGTTTGACTTTCATTTGATTCAATTAGCTTTGTAGAATGTATTTGACTTTCATTTGATTCAAATAGCTTTATTTAAATGTGTTTGACTTTCATTTGATTCAATTAGCTTGGTAGATGGTATTTGACTTTCATTTGATTAAAATAGCTTTGTTTGAATGTGCTTGACTTTCATTTGATTCAATTAGCTTTGTTTGAATGTGTTTGACTTTCATTTGATTCAATTAGCTTTGTTATAATGTATTTGACTCTCATTTGATTCAATTAGCTTTGTTTGAATGTGTTTGATTTTCTTTTAATTCAATTAGCTTTGTAGAATGTATTTGACTCTCATTTGATTCAAATAGCTTTGTTTGAATGCGTTTAACTTTCATTTGATTCAATTAGCTTTGTAGAATACATTTCACTTTCATTTAATTTAAAAAACTTTGTTTGAATGTGTTTGACTTTTATTTGACTCAAATAGCTGTATTTGATTGCGTTTGACTTTCATTTGATACAATTAGCTTTGTAGAACGTATTTGACTTTCATTTGATTCAAATAGCTTTGTTTGAATGTGTTTGACTTTCAATTGATTCAATTAGCTTTGTAGAATGTATTTTACTGTCATTTGATTCAAATAGCTTTGTTTGAATGTGTTTGAATTTCATTTAATTCAATTTGCTTTGTAGAATGCATTTCACTTTCATTTGATTTATATAGCTTTGTTTGAATGTGTTTGACTTTCATTTAAATTAAAAAGTTTTTTTGAATGTGTTTGACTTTCATTCGATTTAAAAGACTTTTTTTGAATGTGTTTGACTTTCATTTGAATCAATTAGTTTTGTAGAATTTATTTTACTTTTATTTTATTTAATTAGCTTTGTTTGAATTTATTTGACTCTCATTTGATTCAAATAGCTTTGTTTGAATGTGTTTGACTTTCATTTGATTTAATTAGCTTTGTAGAATGTATTTGACTTTCATTTGATTCAAATAGCTTTATTTGAATGTGTTTGACTTTCATTTGATTCAATTAGCTTTGTAGAATGTATTTGACTTTCATTTGATTCGAAATCTTTGTTTGAATGTGTTTGACTTTCATTTGATTCAATAAGCTTTGTTTGAATGTGTTTGACTTTAATTCAATTCAATTAGCTTGGTAGAATGTATTAGACTTTTATTTGATTTAATTAGCTTTGTTTGAATGTATTTGACTCTCATTTGATTCAAATAGCTTTCTTTGCATGTGTTTGACTTTCATTTGATTCAAATAGCTTTGATTGAATGTGTTTTACTTTCATTTGATTCAATTAGCTTTGTAGAATGTATTGGACTTTCATTTGATTAAAATAGCTTTGTTTGAATGTGCTTGACTTTCATTTAATTCAATTAGCTTTGTTTGAATGTGTTTGACTTTCATTTGATTCAATTAGCTTTGTTGAATGTATTTGACTCTCATTTGATTCAATTAGCTTTGTTTGAATGTGTTTGACTTTCATTTGATTCAATTAGCTTTGTAGAATGTATTTGACTCTCATTTGATTCAAATAGCTTTGTTTGAATGCGTTTAACTTTCATTTGATTCAATTAGCTTTGTAGAATACATTTCACTTTCATTTAATTTAAACAACTTTGTTTGAATGTGTTTGACTTTCATTTGACTCAAATAGCTTTATTTGATTGCGTTTGACTTTCATTTGATACAATTAGCTTTGTAGAATGTATTTGACTTTCATTTGATTCAAATAGCTTTGTTTGAATGTGTTTGACTTTCATTTGATTCAATTAGCTTTGTAGAATGTATTTGACTTTCATTTGAGTCAAATGACTTTGTTTGACTGTGTTTGACTTTAATTTGTTTTAATTTGCTTTGTAGAATGTATTTGACTTTCGTTTTCTTCAAATAGCTTTGTTTGAATGTGTTTGACTTTCATTTGATTCAATTAGCTTTGTATAACGTATTTGACTTTCATTTGATTCAAATAGCTGTGTTTGAATGTGTTTGACTTTCAATTGATTCAATTAGCTTTGTAGAATGTGCTTGACTGTCACTTGATTCAAATAGCTTTGTTTGAATGTGTTTGAATTTCATTTAGATCAATTTGCTTTGTAGAATGCATTTCACTTTCATTTGATTTATATAGCTTTGTTTGAATGTGTTTGACTTTCATTCAAATTAAAAAGCTTTTTTTGAATGTGTTTGACTTTCATTTGATTTAAAAGGCTTTGTTTGAATGTGTTTGACTTTCATTTGATTCAATTAGCTTTGTAGAATGTATTTTACTTTTATTTGAGTTTATTAGCTTTGTTTGAATTTATTTGACTCTCATTTGATTCAAATAGCTTTGTTTGAATGTGTTTCACTTTCATTTGATTCAATTAGCTTTGTAGAATGTATTTGACTTTCATTTGATTCAAATAGCTTTATTTGAATGTGTTTGACTTTCATTTGATTCAATTAGCTTGGTAGAATGTATTTGACTTTCATTTGATTAAAATAGCTTTGTTTGAATGTGCTTGAGTTTCATTTGATTCAATTAGCTTTGTTTGAATGTGTTTGACTTTCATTTGATTCAATTAGCTTTGTTGAATGTATTTGACTCTCATTTTATTCAATTAGCTTTGTTTGAATGTGTTTGACTTTCATTTAATTCAATTAGCTTTGTAAAATGTATTTGACTCTTATTTGATTCAAATAGCTTTGTTTGAATGCGTTTAACTTTCATTTGATTCAATTATTTTTGTAGAATACATTTCACTTTCATTTAATTTAAACAACTTTGTTTGAATGTGTTTGACTTTCATTTGACTCAAATAGCTTTATTTGATTGCGTTTGACTTTCATTTGATACAATTAGCTTTGTATAACGTATTTGACTTTCATTTGATTCAAATAGCTTTGTTTGAATGTGTTTGACTTTCATTTGATTCAATTAGCTTTGTAGAATGTATTTGACTTTCATTTGAGTCAAATGACTTTGTTTGACTGTGTTTGACTTTAATTTGTTTTAATTTGCTTTGTAGAATGTATTTGACTTTCGTTTTCTTCAAATAGCTTTGTTTGAATGTGTTTGACTTTCATTTGATTCAATTAGCTTTGTATAACGTATTTGACTTTCATTTGATTCAAATAGCTGTGTTTGAATGTGTTTGACTTTCAATTGATTCTATTAGCTTTGTAGAATGTGCTTGACTGTCACTTGATTCAAATAGCTTTGTTTGAATGTGTTTGAATTTCATTTAGATCAATTTGCTTTGTAGAATGCATTTCACTTTCATTTGATTTATATAGCTTTGTTTGAATGTGTTTGACTTTCATTCAAATTAAAAAGCTTTTTTTGAATGTGTTTGACTTTCATTTGATTTAAAAGGCTTTGTTTGAATGTGTTTGACTTTCATTTGATTCAATTAGCTTTGTAGAATGTATTTTACTTTTATTTGAGTTAATTAGCTTTGTTTGAATTTATTTGACTCTCATTTGATTCAAATAGCTTTGTTTGAATTTGTTTGACTTTCATTTGATTCAATTAGCTTTGTAGAATGTATTTGACTTTCAGTTGATTCAAATAGCTTTATTTGAATGTGTTTGACTTTCATTTGATTCAATTAGCTTGGTAGAATGTATTTGACTTTCATTTGATTAAAATAGCTTTGTTTGAATGTGCTTGAGTTTCATTTGATTCAATTAGCTTTGTTTGAATGTGTTTGACTTTCATTTGGTTCAATTAGCTTTGTTGAATGTATTTGACTCTCATTTGATTCAATTAGCTTTGTTTGAATGTGTTTGACTTTCATTTAATTCAATTAGCTTTGTAGAATGTATTTGACTCTTATTTGATTCAAATAGCTTTGTTTGAATGCGTTTACCTTTCATTTGATTCAATTAGCTTTGTAGAATACATTTCACTTTCATTTAATTTAAACAACTTTGTTTGAATGTGTTTGACTTTCATTTGACTCAAATAGCTTTATTTGATTGCGTTTGACTTTCATTCGATACAATTAGCTTTGTATAACGTATTTGACTTTCATTTGATTCAAATAGCTTTGTTTGAATGTGTTTGACTTTCATTTGATTCAATTAGCTTTGTAGAATGTATTTTACTGTCATTTGATTCAAATAGCTTTGTTTGAATGTGTTTGAATTTCATTTAATTCAATTTGCTTTGTAGAATGCATTTCACTTTCATTTGATTTATATAGCTTTGTTTGAATGTGTTTGATTTCATTTAAATTAAAAAGCTTTTTTTGAATGTGTTTGACTTTCTTTTGATTTAAAAGACTTTTTTTGAATGTGTTTGACTTTCATTTGATTCAATTAGCTTTGTAGAATTTATTTTACTTTTATTTTATTTAATTATCTTTGTTAGAATTTATTTGACTCTCATTTGATTCAAATAGCTTTGTTTGAATGTGTTTGACTTTCATTTGATTCAGTTAGCTTTGTAGAATGTATTTGACTTTCATTTGATTCAAATAGCTTTATTTGAATGTGTTTGACTTTCATTTGATTCAATTAGCTTGGTAGAATGTATTTGACTTTCATTTGATTAAAATAGCTTTGTTTGAATGTGCTTCAGTTTCATTTGATTCAATTAGCTTTGTTTGAATGTGTTTGACTTTCATTTGATTCAATTAGCTTTGTTGAATGTATTTGACTCTCATTTGATTCAATTAGCTTTGTTTGAATGTGTTTGACTTTCATTTAATTCAATTAGCTTTGTAGAATGTATTTGACTCTTATTTGATTCAAATAGCTTTGTTTGAATGCGTTTACCTTTCATTTGATTCAATTAGCTTTGTAGAATACATTTCACTTTCATTTAATTTAAACAACTTTGTTTGAATGTGTTTGACTTTCATTTGACTCAAATAGCTTTATTTGATTGCGTTTGACTTTCATTTGATTCAATTAGCTTTGTAGAATGTATTTGACTTTCATTTGATTCAAATAGCTTTATTTGAATGTGTTTGACTTTCATTTGATTCAATTAGCTTGGTAGAATGTATTTGACTTTCATTTGATTAAAATAGCTTTGTTTGAATGTGCTTGAGTTTCATTTGATTCAATTAGCTTTGTTTGAATGTGTTTGACTTTCATTTGATTCAATTAGCTTTGTTGAATGTATTTGACTCTCATTTGATTCAATTAGCTTTGTTTGAATGTGTTTGACTTTCATTTAATTCAATTAGCTTTGTAGAATGTATTTGACTCTTATTTGATTCAAATAGCTTTGTTTGAATGCGTTTAACTTTCATTTGATTCAATTAGCTTTGTAGAATACATTTCACTTTCATTTAATTTAAACAACTTTGTTTGAATGTGTTTGACTTTCATTTGACTCAAATAGCTTTATTTGATTGCGTTTGACTTTCATTTGATACAATTAGCTTTGTATAACGTATTTGACTTTCATTTGATTCAAATAGCTTTGTTTGAATGTGTTTGACTTTCATTTGATTCAATTAGCTTTGTAGAATGTATTTTACTGTCATTTGATTCAAATAGCTTTGTTTGAATGTGTTTGAATTTCATTTAATTCAATTTGCTTTGTAGAATGCATTTCACTTTCATTTGATTTATATAGCTTTGTTTGAATGTGTTTGACTTTCATTTAAATTAAAAAGCTTTTTTTGAATGTGTTTGACTTTCATTTGATTTAAAAGACTTTTTTTGAATGTGTTTGACTTTCATTTGATTCAATTAGCTTTGTAGAATTTATTTTACTTTTATTTTATTTAATTAGCTTTGTTTGAATTTATTTGACTCTCATTTGATTCAAATAGCTTTGTTTGAATGTGTTTGACTTTCATTTGATTCAATTAGCTTTGTATAATGTATTTGACTTTCATTTGATTCAAATAGCTTTATTTGAATGTGTTTGACTTTCATTTGATTCAATTAGCTTTGTAGAATGTATTTGACTTTCATTTGATTCGAAATCTTTGTTTGAATGTGTTTGACTTTCATTTGATTCAATTAGCTTTGTTTCAATGTGTTTGACTTTCATTTAATTCAATTAGCTTTGTAGAATGTATTAGACTTTTATTTGATTTATTTAGCTTTGTTTGAATGTATTTGACTCTCATTTGATTCAAATAGCTTTGTTTGAATGTGTTTGACTTTCATTTTATTCAAATAGCTTTGTTTGAATGTGTTTGACTTTCATTTGATTCAATTAGCTTTGTAGAATGTATTTGACTTTCATTTCATTAAAATAGCTTTGTTTGAATGTGCTTGACTAAGATTTGATTCAATTAGCTTTGTTTGAATGTGTTTGACTTTTATTTGATTCAATTAGCTTTGTTGAATGAATTTGACTTTCATTTGATTCAATTAGCTTTGTTTGAATGTGTGTGACTTTCATTTGATTCAATTAGCTTTGTAGAATGTATTTGACTCTCATTTGATTCAAATAGCTTTGTTTGAATGCGTTTAACTTTCATTTGATTCAATTATCTTTGTAGAATGCATTTCACTTTCATTTGATTTAAATAACTTTGTTTGAATGCGTTTGACTCTCATTTGATTCAAATAGATTTATTTGAATGTGTTTGACTTTCATTTGATACAATTAGCTTTGTTGAACGTATTTGACATTCATTTGATTAAAATAGCTTTGTTTGAATATGTTTGACTTTCATTTGATTTAATTAGCTTTAGTTGAATGTGTTTGACTTTCATTTGATTCAATTTGCTTTGTTGAATGTATTTGACTTTCAGTTGATTCAATTAGCTTTGTTTGAATGTGTTTGACTTTCATTTGATTCAATTAGCTTTGTAGAATGTATTTGACTTTTATTTGATTCAAATAGCTTTGTTTGAATGTGTTTGACTTTCATTTGATTCAATTAGCTTTGTAGAATGTATTTGACTTTCATTTGATTCATATAGCTTTATTTTAATGTGTTTGACTTTCATTTGATTCAATTAGCTTTGTAGAATGTATTTGACTTTCATTTGATTCGAATTCTTTGTTTGAATGTGTTTGACTTTCATTTGATTCAATTAGCTTTGTTTGAATGTGTTTGACTTTAATTTAATTTAATTAGCTTTGTAGAATGTATTAGACTTTTATTTGATTTAATTAGCTTTGTTTGAATGTATTTGACTCTCATTTGATTCAAATAGCTTTCTTTGAATGTGTTTGACTTTCATTTGATTCAAATAGCTTTTTTTGAATGTGTTTTACTTTCATTTGATTCAATTAGCTTTGTAGAATGTATTTGACTTTCATTTGATTAAAATACCTTTGTTTGAATGTGCTTGACTTTCATTTGATTCAATTAGCTTTGTTTGAATGTGTTTGACTTTCATTTGATTCAATTAGCTTTGTTGAATGTATTTGACTCTCATTTGATTCAATTAGCTTTGTTTGAATGTGTTTGACTTTCATTTGATTCAATTAGCTTTGTAGAATGTATTTGACTCTTATTTGATTCAAATAGCTTTGTTTGAATGCGTTTAACTTTCATTTGATTCAATTAGCTTTGTAGAATACATTTCACTTTCATTTAATTTAAACAACTTAGTTTGAATGTGTTTGACTTTCATTTCACTCAAATAGCTTTATTTGATATCGTTTGACTTTCATTTGATACAATTAGCTTTGTAGAACGTATTTGACTTTCATTTGATTCAAATAGCTTTGTTTGAATGTGTTTGAATTTCATTTAATTCAATTTGCTTTGTAGAATGCATTTCATTTTCATTTGATTTATATAGTTTTGTTTGAATGTCTTTGACTTTCATTTAAATTAAAAAGCTTTTTTTGAATGTGTTTGACTTTCATTTGATTTAAATGACTTTTTCTGAATGTGTTTGACTTTCATTTGAATCAGTTAGCTTTGTAGAATTTATTTTACTTTTATTTTATTTAATTAGCTTTGTTTGAATTTATTTGACTCTCATTTGATTCAAATAGCTTTGTTTGAATGTGTTTCACTTTCATTTGATTCAAATAGCTTTGTTTGAATGTGTTTTACTTTCATTTGATTCAATTAGCTTTGTAGAATGTATTTGACTTTGATTTGATTAAAATAGCTTTGTTTGAATGTGCTTGACTTTCATTTGATTCAATTAGCTTTGTTTGAATGTGTTTGACCTTCATTTGATTCAATTAGCTTTGTTGAATGTATGTGACTGTCATTTGATTCAATTAGCTTTGTTTGAATGTGTTTGACTTTCATTTGATTCAATTAGCTTTGTAGAATGTATTTGACTCTCATTTGATTCAAATAGCTTTGTTTGAATGCGTTTAACTTTCATTTAATTCAATTAGCTTTGTCGAATACATTTCACTTTCATTTAATTTAAACAACTTTGTTTGAATGTGTTTGACTTTCATTTGACTCAAATAACTTTATTTGATTGCGTTTGACTTTTATTTGATACAATTAGCTTTGTAGAACGTATTTGACTTTCATTTAATTCAAATAGCTTTGTTTGAATGTGTTTGACTTTCATTTGATTCAATTAGCTTTGTAGAATGTTTTTGACTTTCATTTGAGTCAAATAACTTTGTTTGAGTGTGTTTGACTTTCATTTGTTTCAATTTGCTTTGTAGAATGTATTTGACTTTCATTTTCTTCAAATAGCTTTGTTTGAATGTGTTTGACTTTCATTTGATTCAATTAGCTTTGTAGAATGTATTTGACATTCATTTAATTAAAATAGCTTTGTTTGAATGTGTTTGACTTTAATTTGATTCAATTAGCTTTGTTTGAATGTGTTTGACTTTCATTTGATTCAATTAGCTTTGTAGAATGTATTTGACTTTCATTTGATTCAAATAGCTTTGTTTGAATGTGTTTGACTTTCAATTGATTCAATTAGCTTTGTAGAATGTGTTTGACTGTCATTTGATTCAAATAGCTTTGTTTAAATGTGTTTGAATTTCATTTAGATCAATTTGCTTTGTAGAATGCATTTCACTTTCATTTGATTTATATAGCTTTGTTTGAATGTGTTTGACTTTCATTTAAATTAAAAAGCTTTTTTTGAATGTGTTTTGACTTTCATTTGATTTAAAAGGCTTTGTTTGAATGTGTTTGACTTTCATTTGATTCAATTAGCTTTGTAGAATGCATTTCACTTTCATTTGATTCAATTAGCTTTGTTTGAATGTGTTTGACTTTCATTTGATTCAATTAGCTTTGTAGAATGTATTTGACTTTTATTTGATTCAATTAGCTTTGTAGAATGTATTTGACTTTCATTTGATTCGAAAGATTTGTTTGAAGGTGTTTGACTTTCATTTGATTTAAAAGGCATTGTTTGAATGTGTTTGACTTTCATTTGATTCAATTAGCTTTGTTCGAATGTGTTTGACTTTCATTGATTCAATTAGCTTCGTAGAATGTATTTGACTTTCATTTGATTGAAATAGCTTTATTTGAATGTGTTTGACTTTCATTTGATTCAATTAGCTTTGTAGAATGTATTTGACTCTCATTTGATTCAAATAGCTTTGTTTGAATGTGTTTGACTTTCATTTGATTCAAATAGCTTTGTTTGAATGTGTTTTACATTCATTTGATTCAATTAGCTTGGTAGAATGTATTTGACTTTCATTTGATTAAAATAGCTTTGTTTGAATGTGCTTGACTTTCATTTGATTCAATTAGCTTTGTTTGAATGTGTTTGACTTTCATTTGATTCAATTAGCTTTGTTGAATGTATTTGACTCTCATTTAATTCAATTAGCTTTGTTTGAATGTGTTTGACTTTCATTTGATTCAATTAGCTTTGTTTGAATGTGTTTGACTCTCATTTAATTCAATTAGCTTTGTTTGAATGTGTTTGACTTTCATTTGATTTAATTAGCTTTGTTTGAATTTATTTGACTCTCATTTGATTCAAATAGGTTTGTTTGAATGTGTTTGACTTTCATTTGATTCAATTAGCTTTGTAGAATGTATTTGACTTTCATTTGATTCAAATAGCTTTATTTGAATGTGTTTGACTTTCATTTGATTCAATTAGCTTTGTAGAATGTATTTGACTCTCATTTGATTCAAATAGCTTTGTTTGAATGTGTTTGACTTTCATTTGATTCAAATAGCTTTGTTTGAATGTGTTTTACATTCATTTGATTCAATTAGCTTGGTAGAATGTATTTGACTTTCATTTGATTAAAATAGCTTTGTTTGAATGTGCTTGACTTTCATTTGATTCAATTAGCTTTGTTTGAATGTGTTTGACTTTCATTTGATTCAATTACCTTTGTTGAATGTATTTGACTCTCATTTAATTCAATTAGCTTTGTTTGAATGTGTTTGACTTTCATTTGATTCAATTAGCTTTGTAAAATGTATTTGACTCTTATTTGATTCAAATAGCTTTGTTTGAATGCGTTTAACTTTCATTTGATTCAATTAGCTTTGTAGAATACATTTCACTTTCATTTAATTTAAACAATTTTGTTTGAGTGTGTTTGACTTTCATTTGACTCAAATAGCTTTATTTGATTGCGTTTGACTTTTATTTGATACAATTAGCTTTGTAGAACGTATTTGACTTTCATTTGATTCAATTAGCTTTGTAGAATGTATTTTACTGTCATTTGATTCAAATAGCTTTGTTTGAATGTGTTTGAATTTCATTTAATTCAATTTGCTTTGTAGAATGCATTTCACTTTCATTTGATTTATATAGCTTTGTTTGAATGTGTTTGACTTTCATTTAAATTAAAAAGCTTTTTTTGAATGTGTTCGACTTTCATTTGATTTAAAAGACTTTTTTAAATGTGTTTGACTTTCATTTGATTCAATTAGCTTTGTAGAATTTATTTTACTTTTATTTTATTTAATTAGCTTTGTTTGAATTTATTTGACTCTCATTTGATTCAAATAGCTTTGTTTGAATGTGTTTGACTTTCATTTGATTCAATTAGCTTTATAGAATGTATTTGACTTTTATTTGATTTAATTATCTTTGTTTGAAAGTTTTTGACTCTCATTTAATTCAAATAGCTTTGTTTGAATGTGTATCACTTTTATTTGATTCAATTAGCTTTGTAGAACGTATTTGACTTTCATTTGATTCAAATATCTTTGTTTGAATGTTTTTGACTTTTACTTGATTCAATTAGCTTTCTAGAATGTATTTGACTTTTATTTGATTTAATTAGCTTTGTTTGAACATATTTGACTCTCATTTGATTCAAATAGCTTTGTTTGAATGTATTTGAGTTTCATTTGATTCAATTAGCTTTGTAGAATGTATTTGACTTTCATTTGATTCAAATAGCTTTGTTTGAATGTGATTGAATTTCATTTGATTCAATTTGCTTTGTAGATTGCATTTCACTTTCATTTGATTTATATAGCTTTGTTTGAATGTGTTTGACTTTCATTTAAATTAAAAAGCTTTTTTTTGAATGTGTTTGACTTTCATTTGATTAAAAAAGGCTTTGTTTGAATGTGTTTGACTTTCATTTGATTCAATTAGCTTTGTAGAATGTATTTGACTTTTATTTGATTTAATTAGCTTTGTTTGAACGTGTTTGACTCTCATTTGATTCAAATAGCTTTGTTTGAATGTGTTTGACTTTTATTTGATTCAATTAGCTTTGTAGAATGTATTCGACTTTCATTTGATTAAATAGCTTTGTTTGAATGTGTTTGACTTTCATTTGATTCAATTTGCTTTGTTTGAATGTGTTTCACTTTCATTTGATTCTATTAGCTTTGTTAAATTTATTTGACTTTCATTTGATTTAATTAGCTTTGTTTTAATGTGTTTGACTTTTATTTGATTTAATTAGCTTTGATTGAATGTATTTGACTCTCATTTGATTCAAATAGCTTTGTTTGAATGTGTTTAACTTTCATTTGATTCAATTAGCTTTGTAGAATGCATTTCACTTTCATTTGATTTAAATAACTTTGTTTGAATGCGTTTGACTTTTATTTGATTCAAATAGCTTTATTTGAATGTGTTTGACTTTCATTTGATACAATTAGCTTTGTTAACGTATTTGACATTCATTTGATTAAAATAGCTTTGTTTGAATATGTTTGACTTTCATTTGATTCAATTAGCTTTGTTTGAATGTGTTTGACTTTCATTTGATTCAATTAGCTTTGTAAAATGTATTTGACTGTCATTTGATTCAAATAGCTTTGTTTGAATGTGTTTGACTTTCATTTGATTCAATTAGCTTAGTAGAATGTATTTGACTTTCATTTGATTCAATTAGCTTTGTAGAATGTATTTGACATTCACTTGGTTCGAAAGCTTTGTTTGAATGTGATTGACTTTAATTTAATTATATTAGCTTATTTTGATTGTGTTTGACTTTAATTTAATTCGATTAGCTTATTTTGAACTAGCTTATTTAATTCAATTAGCTTTGTAGAATGTATTTGACTTCCATTTGATTCAATTAGCTTTTGTTTGAATGTGTTTGACTTTTATATGATTCAATTTGCTTTGTAGAATGTATTTGACTTTTATTTGATTTAATTAGATTTGGTTGAATGTGTTTGACTTTCATTTGATTTAAAAGGCTTTGTTTGAATGTGTTTGATTTTCATTTGATTCAATTAGCTTTGTAGAATGTATTTTACTTTTATTTGATTTAATTAGCTTTGTTTGAATTTATTTGACTCTCCTTTGATTCAAATAGCTTTGTTTGAATGTGTTTGACTTTCATTTGATTCAATTAGCTTTGTAGAATGTATTTGACTTTCATTTGATTCAAATAGCTTTGTTTGAATGTGTTTGACTTTCATTTGATTCAATTAGCTTTGTAGAATGTATTTGACTTTCATTTGAGTCAAATAACTTTGTTTGACTGTGTTTGATTTCATTTGTTTTAATTTGCTCTGTAGAATGTATTTGACTTTCATTTTCTTCAAATAGCTTTGTTTGAATGTGTTTGACTTTCATTTGATTCAATTAGCTTTGTAGAATGTATTTGACATTCATTTAATTGAAATAGCTTTGTTTGAATGTGTTTGACTTTCATTTGATTCAATTAGCTTTGTTTGAATGTGTTTGACTTTCATTTGATTCAATTAGCTTTGTTTGAATGTCTTTGACTTTCATTTGATTCAATTAGCTTTGTTAGAATGTATTTGACTTTCATTTGATTCAAATAGCTTTGTTTGAATGTGATTGACTTTCAATTGATTCAATTAGCTTTGTAGAATGTGTTTGACTGTCATTTGATTCAAATAACTTTGTTTGAATGTGTTTTGAATTTCATTTAATTCAATTTGCTTTGTAGAATGCATTACACTTTCATTTGATTTATATAGCTTTGTTTGAATGTGTTTGACTTTCATTTAAATTAAAAAGCTTTTTTTGAATGTGTTTGACTTTCCTTTGATTTAAAAGGCTTTGTTTGAATGTGTTTGACTTTCATTTGATTCAATTAGCTTTGTAGAATGTATTTTACTTTTATTTGATTTAATTAGCTTTGTTTTAATTTATTTGACTCTCATTTGATTCAAATAGCTTTTTTTTGAACGTGTTTGACTTTCATTTGATTCAATTAGCTTTGTAGAATGTATTTGACTTTCATTTGATTGAAATAGCTTTATTTGAATGTGTTTGACTTTTATTTGATTCAATTAGCTTTGTAGAATGTATTTAACTTTCATTTGATTCAAAATCTTTGTTTGAATGTGTTTCACTTTCATTTGATTCAATTAGCTTTGTTTGAATGTGTTTGACTTTAATTTAATTCAATTAGCTTTGTAGAATGTATTAGACTTTTATTTGATTTAATTAGCTTTGTTTTCATGTATTTGACTCTCATTTGATTCAAATAAATTTGTTTGGATGTGTTTGACTTTCATTTGATTCGAATAGCTTTGTTTGAATGTGTTTGACTTTCATTTGATTCAATTAGCTTTGTAGAATGTAATTGACTTTCATTCGATTTAAAAAGCTTTGTTTGAATGTGCTTGACTTTCATTTGATTCAATTAGCTTTGTTTGAATGTGTTTGACTTTCATTTGATTCAATTAGCTTTGTTGAATGTATTTGACTTTCATTTGATTCAATTAGCTTTGTTTGAATGTGTTTGACTTTCATTTGATTTATTTAACTTAGTAGAATGTATTTGACTTTTATTTGATTTAATTAGCTTTGTTTGAAAGTTTTTGACTCTCATTTAATTCAAATAGCTTTGTTTGAATGTGTTTCACTTTTATTTGATTCAATTAGCTTTGTAGAACGTATTTGACTTTCATTTGATTCAAATAGCTTTGTTTGAATGTGTTTGACTTTCATTTGATCCAATTAGCTTAGTAGAATGTATTTGACTTTCATTTGATTCAAATATCTTTGTTTGAATGTTTTTGATTTTCATTTGATTCAATTAGCTTTATAGAATGTATTTGACTTTTATTTGATTTAATTAGCTTTGTTTGAACATGTTTGACTCTCATTTGATTCAAATAGCTTTGTTTGAATGTGTTTGAGTTTCCTTTGATTCAATTAGCTTTGTAGAATGTATTTGACTTTCATTTGATTCAAATAGCTTTGTTTGAATGTGTTTGACTTTCATTTAAATTAAAAAGCTTTTTTTTTAATGTGTTTGACTTTCATTTGATTTAAAAGGCTTTGTTTGAATGTGTTTGACTTTCATTTGATTCAATTAGCTTTGTAGAATGTATTTTACTTTTATTTGATTTAATTAGCTTTGTTTAAATTTATTTGACTCTCATTTGATTCAAATAGCTTTGTTTGAATGTGTTTGTCTTTCATTTGATTCAATTAGCTTTGTAGAATGTATTTGACTTTCATTTGATGGAAATACCTTTATTTGAATGTGTTTGACTTTCATTTGATTCAACTAGCTTTGTAGAATGTATTAGACTTATATTTGATTTAATTAGCTTTGTTTAAATGTATTTGACTCTCATTTGATTCAAATAGCTTTCTTTAAATGTGTTTGACTTTCATTTGATTCAAATAGCTTTATTTGAATGTGTTTTACTTTCATTTGATTCAATTAGCTTTGTAGAATGTATTTGACTTTCATTTGATTAAAATACCTTTGTTTGAATGTGCTTGACTTTCATTTGATTCAATTAGCTTTGTTTGAATGTGTTTGACTTTCATTAAAATTAAAAAGCTTTTTTTGAATGTGTTTGACTTTTATTTGATTTAAAAGGCTTTGTTTGAATGTGTTTGACTTTTATTTGATTCAATTAGCTTTGTAGAATGTATTTGACTTTTATTTGATTTAATTAGCTTTGTTTGAACGTGTTTGACTCTCATTTGATTCAAATAGCTTTGTTTGAATGTGTTTGAATTTTATTTGATTCAATTAGCTTTGTAGAATGTATTCGACTTTCATTTGATTAAAAATAGCTTTGTTTGAATGTGATTGACTTTCATTTGATTCAATTTGCTTTGTTTTAATGTGTTTGACTTTCATTTGATTCTATTAGCTTTGTTGAATGTATTTGACTTTCATTTGATTCAATTTGCTTTGTTTTAATGTGTTTGACTTTTATTTGATTTAATTTGCTTTGTTTGAATGTATTTGACTCTCATTTGATTCAAATAGCTTTGTTTGAATGTGTTTAACTTTTATTTGATTTAATTAGCTTTGTAGAATGTATTCGACTTTCATTTGATTAAAAATAGCTTTGTTTGAATGTGTTTGACTTTCATTTGATTCAATTTGCTTTGTTTGAATGTGTTTGACTTTCATTTGATTCTATTAGCTTTGTTGAATGTATTTGACTTTCATTTGATTCAATTAGCTTTGTTTTAATGTGTTTGACTATTATTTGATTTAATTAGCTTTGTTTGAATGTATTTGACTCTCATTAGATTCAAATAGCTTTGTTTGAATGTGTTTGACTTTCATTTGATACAATTAGCTTTGTTGAACGTATTTGACATTCAATTGATTAAAATAGCTTTGTTTGAATATGTTTGACTTTCATTTGATTCAATTAGCTTTGTTTGAATGTGTTTGACTTTCATTTGATTCAATTAGCTTTGTAAAATGTATTTGACTGTCATTTGATTCAAATAGCGTTGTTTGAATGTGTTTGACTTTCATTTGATTCAATTAGCTTAGTAGAATGTATTTGACTTTCATTTGATTCAATTAGCTTTGTAGAATGTATTTGACTTACACTTGGTTCGAAAGCTTTGTTTGAATGTGATTGACTTTAATTTAATTATATGAGCTTATTTTGAATGTGTTTGACTTTAATTTAATTCGATTAGCTTATTTTGAATTAGCTTATTTAATTCAATTAGCTTTGAAGAATGTATTTGACTTCCATTTGATTCAATTAGCTTTTGTTTGAATGTGTTTGACTTTTATATGATTCAATTTGCTTTGTAGAATGTATTTGACTTTTATTTGATTTAATTAGCTTTGTTTGAATGTGTTTGACTTTCATTTGATTTAAAAGGCTTTGTTTGAATGTGTTTTGACTTTCATTTGATTCAATTAGCTTGTAGAATGTATTTTACTTTTATTTGATTAAATTAGCTTTGTTTGAATTTATTTGACTCTCCTTTGATTCAAATAGCTTTGTTTGAATGTGTTTGACTTTCATTTGATTCAATTAGCTTTGTAGAATGTATTTGACTTTCATTTGATTCAAATAGCTTTGTTTGAATGTGTTTGAATTTCATTTAATTCAATTTGCTTTGTAGAATGCATTTGACTTTCATTTGATTTATATAGCTTTGTTTGAATGTGTTTGACTTTCATTTAAATTAAAAAGCTTTTTTTTGAATGTGTTTGACTTTCATTTGATTTA
>NW_018745428.1:0-30067 GCF_001683475.1 Chenopodium quinoa
CCATATTTTCAATTTAATAATAATGTATTTATTTAGCATTTATTTTACAAATACTTTTATATTTTTCTCATTTTATAGGTATGAATTTTTATTTGAGGTAAAGTATTAAGATTTTAATTATTTTCAAACTAAAACTACTAAGTTGTGATTAGCCCAAACACTTAATTCCTCTTATTCAAGCCTAAAGTGCAAGTTCCTACTCCTAATTCTACTTGGGTTAGGAATTTAGGCCCAACTTTTATAAAAAAAAAAAAAACCACCTTAATTCCCCTACTCCTCTTTCACGTGGGATTAAAGAAAAAAAAAAAAACCCTCACTCTCTTCATCCTCCTCTTCACAACATTCAGCAAGAAAAGAGAAAAAAAAAACACAAACCCTTGCACCGCTGCCAGCACCGCCGCGCCGCCCAGCAGCCGACCTCCCTCCCTGCAGTTCGCCTTCCTCCCTTCTCCTTCCCCCTATTTTTTCTTCCTTTATTCTTGTTATTTTGATTTAAAGATACAATTTTTATTTGATTTCAATTATAAATTATTGTTATTAGGCTTTAATAGTATGTATAAATTACAAAAGATTATAAATTTATGGGTTTTAACATGTTTAAATTATTATATTAATTTCAGATTTGGGTATGTATGATTTTAGGGTTTAAAGTGTTGATTTTTCATGTTTTAAGGCTTAATAACGTACTAAACAAATTACTTAATTATTCTATGTTCAAAGTATGTCAAAGTATGATTATTTTGGTTGTATAATAATTTCAGATTTATTAAAAGTTTCAATTTTTATGAGCAAGTAGTGTAATTTCATGTTTTTATGCTTCTAAACCTATAAAATAATTATTGTGAGTATTTTGTGATTGAAAAAGCTTTGAACTTTATATTCTAATTTTAAAATAATTTTCAGATTTCATACCTTTTATTTTGAAGCCTCTAATTGCATTGAATTGATATATTCTTGGGTTTTTAACACACTAACTTGCTATATAATGACTATTTCAAATTATGCTTATGGGGTTATTTTATATATTTAAAACAAATTCCAGATTTATTTACCTACTTTAAAGTTGCTGTAATTTGATATAAAACACTATATTTTCATAATTCTAACATGTAAACTTAAAGTTGGGATGTTATATTACTAACTTTGATTTTTGGGGACAATCTAAAGACTTTATTTTGGTGATTTAAGAGGTTTTAAAGTAGTTTAGTATTGCTGTAATTTTAATTGCTTTGGTATTGATTTATTCCTAATTGTTTGGTTTAGGAGAGGACTTTGTAGAAGGCGACTTCTAGTTTTAAAGTGGCCAACCGGATTGTTTACACAAGGTACGTACAAGATACGAAACCTTGCTTGTAGGTGCATGTTTAAGGACGGATCGAGAACTTAGTATCATGTATAGGATTGACTGGGTTAAATTGTCTGGTTATACATTGTGAATTTCAAATGATGTGCACTAGTTTATAATGCAAGTATTATTTTGTGCTTTAATTATGCAAGGTGCGCTTAAAGGCAAAGGTACGTGATTGGTGTAAAGATCAAATTATTACTCGTTCATGATTATGTAAACAGGATGAGTAAAGGAGAATTCAAGTCTTGTAAGACGAGGTTAAGGTTTTGGGGTGCCTTATGCACTCAAGGTGTTTATACACCGAGGTAGTAATGGAATAAATAATAAATGTTGCTTGCCACTAATAAATCAAGAATTGAAATTGAAAAGTTGTTTTACTTGATTGAATTGATATGGATTGATTGTATTGTATGCATATGAGTCATCACCAAGTCTAAACCTGTAAATCACGTAAAGTGCAAGATGGATGAGAAATAAAACTCTGGATTGGTGCACTTCTGGAGTAATGACAATCAGGGGTTGGGGTACATGGGGTATTAGCCGTGTACTTTTCTCGAGGCCGTCTGTTCTACGAGTCTCTTCTTTCAAATATTATTTTTCTAAAACTAGGAGTTAGGTGAGATCTCATACTAACTACGTCACGGAGTCGCGCCCGTGGTCGTTGGATGTTTATTGATGTTTCCGAAAGGAGGCATGGGGTTTTTCTTTATTGATGTTCCAAATGGGACATGGGTTGGACAACCTTGTCTATTGCTAAATCCAATGAAATAAATAAACGAGTCAGTTAATATTAATAGTGAGGTCTTAATAAATTTGATAATCGAGTCGTGAATTGAGTCTATATTTAATGATGCTTGTGCTTGAATATTAGTAGCATGTTAGGTATTTTCTCAATTTGTTTTCGCAGCTTGTATGTACTCAGCTTTGCTGACTGCGTGCTTTTGTGTGTGTCTTTCTTTGGTCATGGCCTTCGCCTTTCAATGACCCTGTGACGATCCAATTTTTACACTTGTAATATTGGGGAGCAGAATAACCACAGGTTCTTACACATGCAGCATTCATCAGGGTTGTGGGATCTTGAGTAGAGAGTTGGTTGTTTCCATATTATTTATTTTGCAAAGTTTGAATTTATTTAATTCGTTTTTAGTTGACACTAATTCTTTTGAGGTTTGAATTATTGGAACTCTGAATTTAATCACTTACTACTTTTATTGGGTTTTGAATAAGGGCCTTAATGGTTCCAACTTGTAATACTTATTTTTGATTTAATTCCTTTTTTTTTGAGGTTTATTTAAAACTGTTTTGGTTTTCCGCTGCTAATTTTCTGAGATAGCCTTAACGTTTGAACACGTGGCGGTAGCACACTAGTAATTCTCTTGAAATTGTTCAGGTTATATACAGGTTTCTCACAGGTTTTTAAGAGAGAATTATTGGGTGTTACAAAGTGGTATCAGGTGCTTAGGTTAGATTTAATTACCACTAAAGCCAATTAGCTTAGTATGACTTAGGCGCCTATTCAATGATTTAAAATTTTAATTTTAATGACAAATTTTTTTTTATCCATTTGAAACTAAGTATGTTTTAAACCATTTTATTTAAAACAAATTTGAAATTTTTTTTTTCTACTTGGTGAGTTTGGGTAGACTTAAGAAGGGAATGCATGCATACATATACATATATATTTTTTTTTCTCTTGCATTTAATTATCACATGAAGTGTTATTTTCTTATTTATTTAACATGTTATAATTATATTCTAATTGATTTATTTCTATGATGTGCTTGTGTTATGCTTTTTGAATGTTCTTTGCATTGGGTTAACGTAGAAAAAGGATGAGCGACTCAGTAATCACGTCTGAAAGCGTGAGTAATGATATTAGGAACAACCCCATTGCTGTGTCTGAAGATGAGAGTGATACTCGAAGTGACGATACTGTAGAAAGGTTTGAAAAGATTATGACGCCAACTAATCCAGATGAGGAAGACTACCAGTACTTACATGAGTTTAAAACAGCAAAGAATAAGAAGCATAAAATTAAAACCTACCAAAGAATGTTCCATGATTATACTCTTATTGAATTTCCAGATGAGGATGAGCTTGAATGGTTACAACCACCACCTGAAGATCCAAATGCTGGGAAGAGAGCTACTAGAAATCCAAATCCGCTCTACAAGTCAATTATTATTGAAGACTCAGATGACGAAAATGACCTTGATTTTGATGTTAATAATTACAATGAGAAGAGAGATAAGAACAGTAATGTGATACCTTGAGGATTATTTTTTAGGATGGAGTTAGCATGAATAAGGCATTTGCCATTGATAATAGTTATTAGAACCTCATTATAGTCTGATTTGGATGATTAATTTTAATAAGTAGCTAGTGCTACATAGTTTTTATTTGGGATTGAGACCTTTATATAAGTTATAATAAGAAGTTGATATTTTATTTTCAAGAGCTTCATTTCACTTTTATTTGGGAGCAAGAGCAAGTTTAATTTTTGTAATCATATACTTTTTGGGAAAATCTCTTTGTCTATAATCGAACTTAATAAGAGTGTCGCGGGATGGGAATTTTTTTTTTCTTAATTCATTTAATCCTGCGTATGAATCGTGCTTATATTGTGTGGTTTTTGTTTGGGACAAGGGGGTGCAATCTCAAGGTGCCCTTTTGAACCAATTTATGTGATAAATATAATATTGTGATTCAATTAATATGTGTGAATAGAATTTGGATTTCATTTAAAATGGAGTGCATATTTATTTTATTTCAGGCGTAGAGCTAGAATGGCTGAGAACGCTGCCTTAGCTGATGCTATTCGTTTGTTGGCTGAAAATGTGATCCAAAACCGGGGAGACCAAGTCGACCCCCAAGCTGAAATGTTTAAAAAGCTGGCCCAGGTTAGACCACCAGTTTTTAGGGGAGGTGCTGACCCTACTTTCCTAGAAAACTGGATTCGGGAGTTTGATAAGTTGTTCGTGGCACTCAACTGTCCTGAGGGTATGAAAGTGGACCAGGCCGCTATGTACCTTAAGGACGAGGCTGATATATGGTGGAGAGACAATGTTGTGACCGTTAGGGCCAAACCTAACTTTGGGTGGGAAGTGTTTAAGACCTCCTTGAGGGACAAGTTTTACCCCCCATTCCTGAAGAAACAGAAGGCTCAGGAGTTCATAAGCCTGGCAATGGGAAACATGTCAATCTCTGAGTACTATAATAAGTTTATGACCCTTTCTAGGTTTGCTCCTGAGGTAGTACCAACTGAAGAGCTGAAGGCTCAGAGGTTTGAGCAGGGGTTGACTGACGAGTTACAGAAGGACCTAGCCGGAAAAGTTTTCAAAACCCTTGACAAGGTGTATGAGAGAGCTGCCCATCTGTACCATCTGAATACTAGGACTGCTAGTGCGAGTGCTAGATCTGGGGAAAAAGGAAGGATTTTGGGAAATCTGAGAACCAGGGTAATTTCAAGAGGTCTAGGAATGGGAACTCGTTTGATAGGGGTAACCAGAATGTTAGCAGTTCTTCCAATGCTAACAATGGGGAGAGAACCTACCACTGTAAGAAGTGTAGAAGAAACCACCCTGGGAGAGACTGTGATGGAAATTTGGTGACCTGCAGGTTCTGCAACAAGAAGGGACACAGGGAGTATGAGTGTTACACCAAACAGAGACAACAGGGAAATAGTGGGAATGGTGGGAACACCCAGCAGAGGCCTAACAATTACAATAACCAGGGGAATAGGGGAAATGGTCAAAATGGGAAGTTTGGAAATGGTAGCAACAATAACAACAGGTCTGGCAATGGCAACAGCAACAACTCAGGCAACAACAAGTCAGGCAACAACAACAATGGGTATCAGGCAAGAAACAACACTCCCGGCCGCTTGTCTGTGATGAGCAAGGGAGAAGCTGAGAGGTCCTCGGATGTAGTTACCGTACTTTTTCTATCCAATCTATCTCTGTCAACACTCTATTTGACTCTGGAGCAGCTTATTCTTTCATTTCTACTTCTCTTGTGCAAGTTAAACTTAACTGAATCGAGTCATGTTGATGTGTCAGTCAGTCTGCCTACGGGAAACTTGTTCATTGTAATAAAATATTCAAAGGCTTGCCTTTGAAAATAGGAGAAGCTATCTTTCCATCAGATCTTATTGAGTTTAACCTAGGGACTTAGATGTAATTCTGGGGATGGATTGGCTGAGTTTATACAAGGCTAAGATAGACTGTGAGATGCAGAGGGTACAACTGAGTGATCCTTTGGGTAAGAAAGTGTCCTATAGACGGTTAGGGAAGCCTAAAGGTTTTGGGATCATTTCTGCGATGAAGGTGAAGAAGCTAGTGAATAAGGGATGTCCATTGTACTTTTGGTGTTCAAGATTTGAGTATGAGTGAGAATAGGCGGATGGAGGATGTGCCCATTTTGAATGAGTTTTTAGATGTCTTTCCAGAAGAGATTTCGGGAATGCCACCTAAGAGGGAAGTTGAGTTTACCATTGACTTAGTTCCAGGAGCTGCACCTATCTCCAAAGCACCGTATAGAATGGCACCGGCTGAGATGAGTGAACTAAAGGCTCAATTGCAGGAGTTGTTAGACAAGGGGTTCATTAGGCCCAGTGCATCACCTTGGGGAGCACCTGTGCTATTTGTGAAAAAGAAGGATGGAAGTTTGAGGCTATGTATTGATTATAAAGAGTTGAATAATGTGACTGTAAAGAATAAGTACCCTCTACCTAGGATAGATGACTTGTTTGACAACTGAAGGGGGCGAGAGTGTTTTCAAAGATTGACTTGAGGTCGGGGTACCATCAGTTGAAGGTTGCAGATAAAGACATTCAAAAACAGCCTTTAGAACTCGGTATGGACATTACGAGTTTACAGTCATGCCTTTTGGGTTAACCAATGCACCAGCCATTTATGGACTTTGATGAACCGAGTGTTTCATGAGTATTTGGATAAGTTTGTAGTTGTGTTTATTGATGACATTTTGGTGTATTCGAAGAATGAGGAAGAACATGCTGAGCACTTGAGAACTACCTTGAAACTCTTAGAAAGAACAAACTTGTATGCTAAGTTTTCCAAGTGTGAGTTCTGGTTGGAGAAAGTGGCATTTTTGGGGCATTACATTTCGAAGGAGGGTGTATCCGTAGATCCTGCGAAGATCAAGGCGGTGAGTGAGTGGCCTACACCTAAGAATGTGACTGATGTTCGTAGTTTCTTGGGATTAGCTGGATATTATAGAAGGTTTGTCAAGGATTTTTCGAGATAGCCAGACCCATGACTACTCTTATGAAGAAGCAGAGCAAGTTTGAGTGGAACGAGAGTTGTGAGTCAGCTTTTCAAACCCTCAAAGAGCGATTAACCACTGCACCAGTGCTGGTATTACCTGATGGGATAGAAGGATTCGAAGTGTATAGTGATGCCTCGAAGCATGGTCTGGGATGTGTCCTACAGCAGAATGGAAGGGTGATCGCATACGCATCGAGACAACTGAAGAAGCATGAAGTCAACTACCCTACCCATGACTTGGAACTTGCAGCTGTTGTATTCGCTTTGAAGATTTGGAGGCACTACCTTTACGGGGTTTCTTGTAAGATCTTCACGGACCATAAAAGTCTAAAGTACATCTTTACCCAAGATCACTTGAACATGCGGCAACGTAGATGGTTGGAATATCTTACAACTACCATGTCCACATCCAGTATCACGAGGGAAAGGCGAATGTAGTTGCGGATGCCCTTAGCAGAAAGTCGAGTCATAATGTCAATGCTTTGATTGTGGCCAATGAGTTGTGTGAAGATATGAGGAGATTGAACCTTGAGGTTATCAACAAAGGAGAGTTAGAGGGATTACTGGGTGCTTTAACCATCCAACCTTCCATATTTGAGGAGATAAAAGAAAAGCAACTGGAGGATGAGTCGTTTCAGAAGATTAGAGATCGTGTGACTAGTGGTGTGGAGACTGAATTCAAGATTCATGAGGATGGGAGCTTGAGATACAAGGAGAGATGGTGCATACCACAGAAAGTGTGAGGATATCAAAAGGAAAATCATGGAGGAGTGCCATAATACACCATATTCAGTTCACCCTGGGGGCGATAAGTTGTATAAGGATTTGAAGGAGTTCTATTGGTGGCCGAATATGAAGAGAGAAGTGGCTGAGTTTGTATCTAAATGTCTGACGTGCCAGAAAGTGAAGATAGACCACAAAAGACCCATGGGAAAGGTACAACCATTAGAAATACCAGGTTGGAAGTGGGATTCCATATCCATGGACTTTGTGACAGGCTTACCAAAGACTCGTACTGGGAATGACACGATTTGGGTGATTGTAGACAGACTTACTAAGTCAGCGATGTTCATTCCTATCAAAGAAACCTGGAAAAAGAAGCAGCTAGCAAGTGTCTATGTGAAGAATGTAGTTCGGTTGCACGGAGTTCCCAAGGACATAGTGTCAGATAGAGACTCGAGGTTTCTATCAAAGTTTTGGCAAAAAGTGCAAGAGAACCTTGGGACAGCATTGAAGATGAGTACTGCCTTTCACCCTGCAACCGATGGTCAGACTGAGAGAACAAACCAAACAATGGAGGACATGTTGCGAGCTTGTGCTTTAGATTTCCAAGGAAATTGGGAGGATCACCTACCCTTGATCGAATTCTCCTACAATAACAGTTACCATGCAAGCATCAAGATGGCACCTTTTGAAGCATTGTATGGAAGGAAGTGCAGAAGCCCAGTTTGCTGGAATGATTACAGTGAACGGGTTACTTTGGGTACAGATTTCATTGAGGATATGGTGGGCAAGGTGAGACTAATCCAGTCGCGTATCAAGGCAGCACAAGATAGACAGAAGAGTTATGCTGACTTGAAGAGGAGAGATGATGAGTTTAATGTTGGGGACAAAGTATTCCTAAAGGTTTCTCCAACAAAAGGTGTGATGCGATTCGGCAAGAAAGGGAAGCTTAGTGCAAAATATGTGGTCCGTATGAAATTCTCCAACGTGTGGGGAAAGTGGCTTACAAATTGGCCTTGCCAATGGAGTTCGAGAAAATGCATGATGTATTCCACATTTCCCAACTGAAAAAGTATGTGCCTAGTGAAACCCATGTTTTTGCAGCCGGAGACTATTCAACTAGATGAGTCTCTAACTTATGAAGAAAAACCAGTCAAGATACTAGACCACAAGGTGCGTAGTACTAGAAACAAAGATGTGAAGATTGTGAAAGTCCTTTGGTCAAACCAGGAGTACGAAGAGGCTACTTGGGAGGCCGAGGAAGAGATGAAAAAACAAATATCCCGAGTTGTTTGACGAGGTGAGTTACGAGGGCGTAACTCTTTTCTTTTGAGGGGGGAAGAATGCGATGTAATTTCGCGCGCTTTTACCTCAATTATACCATTTATTGCTTGATTTTGCACGTTTTTGCATGTTTTGGTTATCATTATGCATCATTAGTGCGTTTACATACAATAAAATTATGTAAACTTTGGCCAAATATGAGTTCATTGAGTACAAAGTTCAGATTGTTGAGTATTGTTGAGGATCAAGCAAATTACAGCAATACAAAACACAAAAAAAAAAAGTTTGAATGATTTTGGAAAATTATGGTTTTTGGGTTAAGTTTCGAGGGCGAAACTTCTTTTAAGAGGGGTAGATTGTAATCCCCCATATTTTCAATTTAATAATAATTATTTATTTAATTATTTTACAAATATTTTATATTTTTTCATTTTATATATGAATTTTTATTTTGAGGTAAAGTATTAAGATTTTAATTATTTTCAAACTAAAACTACTAAGTTGTATTAGCCCAAACACTTAATTCCTCTTATTCAAGCCTAAACAAGTTCCTACTCCTAATTCTACTTTTAGGAATTTACCCAACTTTTATAAAAAAAAAAAAAAACCACCTTAATTCCCCTACTCCTCTTTCACGTAAAAGAAAAAAAAGGAAAACCCTCACTCTCTTCATCCTCCCTCTTCACAACATTCAGCAAGAAAAGAAAAAAAAAAACACAAACCCTTGCACCGCTGCCCAGCACCGCCGCGCCGCCCAGCAGCCGACCTCCCTCCCTGCAGTTCGCCTTCCTCCCTTCTCCTTCCCCTATTTTTCTTCCTTTATTCTTGTTATTTTGATTAAAGATTCAATTTTTATTTGATTTCAATTATAAATTATTGTTATTAGGCTTTAATAGTATGTATAAATTACAAAAGATTATAAATTTATGGGTTTTATGTTTAAATTATTATATTAATTTTCAGATTTGGGTATGTATGAATTTAGGGTTTAAAGTGTTGATTTTTCATGTTTTAAGGCTTAATAACGTACTAAACAAATTACTTAATTATTCTATGTTCAAAGTATGTCAAGTATGATTATTTTGGTTGTATAATAATTTTCAGATTTATTAAAGTTTCAATTTTTATGAGCAAGTAGTGTTAATTTCATGTTTTTATGCTTCTAAACCTATAAAATAATTATTGTGAGTATTTTGTGATTGAAAAAGCTTTGAACTTTATATTCTAATTTTAAAAATAATTTTCAGATTTCATACCTTTTATTTTGAAGCCTCTAATTGCATTGAATTGATATATTCTTGGGTTTTTAACACACTAACTTGCTATATAATGACTATTTCAAGTAATTATGCTTATGGGGTTATTTTATATATTTAAAACAAATTCCAGATTTATTTACCTACTTTAAAGTTGCTGTAATTTGATATAAAACACTATATTTTCATAATTCTAACATGTAAACTTAAAGTTGGGATGTTATATTACTAACTTTGATTTTTGGGGACAATCTAAAGACTTTATTTTGGTGATTTAAGAGGTTTTAAAGTAGTTTAGTATTGCTGTAATTTTAATTGCTTTGGTATTGATTTATTCCTAATTGTTTGGTTTAGGAGACTTTGTAGAAGGCGACTTCTAGTTTTAAAGTGGCCAACCGGATTGTTTACACAAGGTACGTACAAGATACGAAACCTTGCTTGTAGGTGCATGTTTAAGGACGGATCGAGAACTTAGTATCATGTATAGGATTGACTGGGTTAAATTGTCTGGTTATACATTGTGAATTTCAAATGATGTGCACTAGTTTATAATGCAAGTATTATTTGTGCTTTAATTATGCAAGGTGCGCTTAAAGGCAAAGGTACGTGATTGGTGTAAAGATCAAATTATTACTCGTTCATGATTATGTAAACAGGATGAGTAAAGGAGAATTCAAGTCTTGTAAGACGAGGTTAAGGTTTTGGGGTGCCTTATGCACTCAAGGTGTTTATACACCGAGGTAGTAATGGAATAAATAATAAATGTTGCTTGCCACTAATAAATCAAGAATTGAAATTGAAAAGTTGTTTTACTTGATTGAATTGATATGGGATTGATTGTATTGTTATGCATATGAGTCATCACCAAGTCTAAACTTGTAAATCACGTAAAGTGCAAGATGGATGAGAAATAAAACTCTGGATTGGTGCACTTCTGGAGTAATGACAATCAGGGGTTGGGGTACATGGGGTATTAGCCGTGTACTTTTCTCGAGGCCGTCTGATCTACGAGTCTCTTCTTTCAAATATTATTTTTCTAAAACTAGGAGTTAGGTGAGATCTCATACTAACTACGGTCACAGAGTCGCGCCCGTGGTCGTTGGATGTTTATTGATGTTTCCGAAAGGAGGCATGGGGTTTTTCTTTATTGATGTTCCAAATGGGACATGGGTTGGACAACCTTGTCTATTGCTAAATCCAATGAAATAAATAAACGAGTCAGTTAATATTAAGTAGTGAGGTCTTAATAAATTTGATAATCGAGTCGTGAATTGAGTCTATATTTAATGATGCTTGTACTTGAATATTAGTAGCATGTTAGGTATTTTCTCAATTTGTTTTCGCAGCTTGTATGTACTCAGCTTTGCTGACTGCGTGCTTTTGTGTGTGTCTTTCTTTGGTCATGGCCTTCGCCTTTCAATGACCCTGTGACGATCCAATTTTTACACTTGTAATATTGGGGAGCAGAATAACCACAGGTTCTTACACATGCAGCATTCATCAGGGTTGTGGGATCTTGAGTAGAGAGTTGGTTGTTTCCATATTATTTATTTTGCAAAGTTTGAATTTATTTAATTCGTTTTTAGTTGACACTAATTCTTTTGAGGTTGAAATTATTGGAACTCTGAATTTTAATCACTTACTACTTTTATTGGGTTTTGAATAAGGGCCTTAATGGTTCCAACTTGTAATACTTATTTTGATTTAATTCCTTTTTTTGAGGTTTATTTAAAACTGTTTTGGTTTTCCGCTGCTAATTTCTGAGATAGGCTTAACGTTTGAACACGTGGCGGTAGCACACCAGTAATTCTCTTGAAATTGTTCAGGTTATATACAGGTTTCTCACAGGTTTTTAAGAGAGAATTATTGGGGTGTTACAAAGTGGTATCAGAGTGCTTAAGTTAGATTTAATTACCACTAAAGCCAATTAGCTTAGTATGACTTAGGCGCCTATTCAATGATTTAAAATTTTAATTTTAATTACAAATTTTTTTTTTATCCATTTGAAACTAAGTATGTTTTAAACCATTTTATTTAAAACAAATTTGAAATTTTTTTTTTCTACTTGGTGAGTTTTGGGTAGACTTAAGAAGGGAATGCATGCATACAACATACATATATTTTTTTTTCTCTTGCATTTAATTATCACATGAAGTGTTATTTTCTTATTTATTTAACATGTTATAATTATATTCTAATTGATTTAATTCTATGATGTGCTTGTGTTATGCTTTTTTAATGTTCTTTGCATTGGGTTAACGTAGAAAAAGGATGAGCGACTCAGTAATCACATCTGAAAGCGTGAGTAATGATATTAGGAACAACCCCATTGCTGTGTCTGAAGATGATAGTGATACTCGAAGTGACGATACTGTAGAAAGGTTTGAAAAGATTATGACGCCAACTAATCCAGATGAGGAAGACTACCAGTACTTACATGAGTTTAAAACAGCAAAGAATAAGAAGAATAAAATTAAAACCTACCAAAGAATGTTCCATGATTATACTCTTATTGAATTTCCAGATGAGGATGAGCTTGAATGGTTAAAACCACCACCTGAAGATCCAAATGCTGGGAGAGAAACTACTAGAAATCCAAATCCGCTCTACTAGTCAATTATTATTGAAGACTCAGATGACGAAAATGACCGTGATTTTTGATGTTAATAATTACAATGAGAATATAGATAAGAACAGTAATGTGATATCTTGAGGATTATTTTTGTTAGGATGGAGTTAGCATGAATAAGCATTTGCCATTGATAATAGTTATTAGAACCTCATTATAATCTGATTTGGATGGTATTTTAATAAGTAGCTAGTGCTACATAGTTTTTATTTGGGATTGAGACCTTTATATAAGTTATAATAAGAAGTTGATATTTTATTTTCAGAAGCTTCATTTCACTTTTATTTGGGAGCAAGAGCAAGTTTAATTTTTGCAATCATATACTTTCTGGGAAAACCTCTATGTCTATAATCGAACTTAATAAGAGTGTCGCGAGATGGGAATTTTTTTTTCTTGAATTCATTTCATGCTGCGTATGAATCGTGCTTATATTGTGTGGTTTTGCTTGGGACAAGGGGGTGCAATCTCAAGGTGCCTTTTTGAACCAATTTATGTGATAAATATAATATTGTGATTCAATCAAAGCGTAGCGTCAGGCACTACAGCTGGCGTTTGGCACTGACTAAGAAATTGACGCGTTTTCTTAAAATCAGATAGAAATTGTCGTACAGGAGGATAAAATCGTATTTTCCTCAAAACGTTCTTTTATTCTGATTAAAACTCTAAAAAAGTCAACAAAAGTCAATTTATCAATGCTAATTGAATTAAGAATGATAAGACCTTCTAGAATGTTCTAGAAGACCAAAACCATTCCTAATTACATTAGGAATGATAAATCATATTAGGCCCTCCCCTAGATCATTGGGCCGTACTTAAAACTCAAACCGGGCCCAGTTTAGTAAATTGGCCATAAATTCCTCAATATTCATCGGAATTGGGCTTATAATATATCGTTGGAAAGCTCTTTTCAAACCCCATCCAACTACACTACTATTGGACCCATATCATGGACCAACCAAACTGAATTGGCTGTTTTCTTAAAATAGGTTTTCAAAAACAGAGAGAAGATAAAAGAAATTAAAACTATCCGCAACACTAAACTTTCCACACTTTCACCTCATTCGATTATGATTCAACGTGAGAGGCACTCATCACTGGATTTGGTTTTGGGAGACACAAATGGGTGTCTACAGAAGCTCCCACTTTGACTGAGTTTAGAGAAACGCAAGTGTCGAGAACAAAAGTCAAAGTAGCGATAGGGACGGAGAATGATTCAGAACGTTCTGCGATCCTAAATCACTCTTGCAACGCTGATACCTGCAAACTAGCGTTAGTTAAACATATAAAAGAGTTAAGAAACGCGTATCTTGCACCGTCGAGCACACGTCTCTGAAAATAACCAATTTGTTGCCGCTTTACTGTTTTGATGACCTCCTGCCAAGAGAATGCCATCCTGCCTGAAAACTGCTACGCTTGTAACTGCTTCCAATATTGAAGATTGCTTCGCTTGAAACAACCCTCTTCCGCTTCGTGACCATCTTCCACGTCTAAGGGAACATGATCGAAGACAACTTCTCTTGAAGTCACCTTCAGTTGTTTTTGACAACTTTCCACAATCTAGGGAACGCTGCCGAAGATATCCTCGCTTGAGGCTATCCTCATTTGTTGGATAATTTTCCAAAGGAAATTACCGAAGATCTCCGCTTGTCGATCTTTTAAAAGTTCGCTTGAACTTTGCTTCCGTTATGCCTGTACATCGGCGGTTTTACTGCTTGA
The DNA here is from genome assembly GCF_001683475.1 of Chenopodium quinoa. Lineage (NCBI taxonomy): Eukaryota > Viridiplantae > Streptophyta > Magnoliopsida > Caryophyllales > Amaranthaceae > Chenopodium > Chenopodium quinoa. The sequence goes on from NW_018745428.1 coordinate 14,242, forward strand.
ACCTGTATGTCAGTGCCCTTTGCTGAATTATGAACCAATACGTCGGTGCCTTTCCGAATGAGCCAGTATGTCGCTGCCTTTTGCGAATGAACCAGTATGTCGGTGCCTTTTGCGAATGAACTAGTATGTCGGTGCCTTTTGCGATGAGCCAATGCTTAGGCGCTTTAAGCCAAGTGAGACGACCTTTCATCAGGTGGATCACTTTGTGTAATCAAGCCGATTACTAAAAATCGTGATAAATTGCTTAGAGGGGCTAACTGGCGTACCAAGGAACCCAAAATATATTGCAAAAGGTTAGAACAACCATATTGAGTGGCTAAACGTTCTGGCGCCACTGAAATAACATCAGCGCCACATATACGGCTGTAGCGCCAGATGCTGGAGTTAGCGCCAGGCGCTAAAGCCTATCTACTGACGCCAAGGTCTGGCACTTGGCACTAGAGTCGGTTTTTCCTTAAATACCCTTCTCTTCTTCATTTCCGCTGCTGCTCTTCGCATTTCAGCTTCGAAAAATCTCAGAACTTCATTTGAGTCGTTCTTGCTCGTTTTCTTAACCAAATTCGCTCAAATTTGTTGCAAATCAAAGCTTATTTCATCCATTTTCCCGATCTATGTAAGTTTTCTTCAAACTCACACCGGTTTTCATGAATTTTGCATGTGTATATTCTCGAATTTCATGAAAATTCGAAACTTAGAATGCTTAATTCTCTTTGTTTGTCAAATTTTATGCCATGAAATTTCTTGATTATGTTTATATATTGCATTGGGAGTAATTTGAGACTTGTTTGACTCAATTTGGTGAAGAAATGAACAAATTGCCATTGTTGAACCTCTTAAGGTCGGGAATACAATGTGGCTTGTTCTTGATGTTTTTGCTAGCAATTCTTGTCCAATTTGTCACAATAATTACTATAGTATTGCAAGAAATTTTTTGATTGCTTGAAAAATGTCGTTATGCTCAATTTGAATTTGTGCTCTGTTTTAGTACTACGTACTCTGTTTTTTTTTTTTTTTTGCGAACATAGTATCATGCGGCTAGGCGAACCTTAGATACTATAGAACCTTAATTTATGATAATTCTGCACAATGTAGCATGGCTAGACAGCGAGGTTCCGGTTCACGGTCCCGAGAAGTTCGACGGGAGCATGAGCCCGTATGGGACGATGCCGAGCCGTCCACTTCGCTTGGTCGACTCCCCGAGTGGGATGAGCGGACCTTGTACTTTTCCCTCGTCCACCACATTTCTGAGAGGGTGAGATGGGGCATCACTGTTGGGAGAACGCGCTGTCATGTTTCCGGCTGTGACGGCTTGGGCGATCTGTACAAGATGTACATCGCCAGAGACGATCAGACGAGACTTCTATGGGAGTCTTGCGGTCTTATTGCGCTGTACGAGACCTCCGAGGCAATGGTTGCCTCCAGCGGGGTCACCATGTAGTTCGTGCTCTAGTGGAGTTCTTTTGGGACACCACCAACACTTTCCACTTTCCCTGGGGTGAGATGATGGTCACTCCTGCCGACTTCAATCTCATCACAGGACTGGAGTTTAGTTCCGTGCCACTGCCGTTCGACAGCGGGATCGACGTCTTTTCCCCTGAGGTCGAGGAACTGTTGGGTCTGATTGCTATTCGGGCTCGAGCTGAGGTAGAGTCGACTTAGTTCAGCGCTAGGGGATTCGCCGCTCGACTCTAGCAGCGGCTTTCGATGATGGTGTGACCACCCGAGAGCAGCGGGTGCACATCTTTGCACTCATCTTGTTGTCAGGGGCGTTCTCCCCTGACAAGGGTAGTAGGGCGCTGCTTTACTATCTTCCTGCCGTCCGCGATCTACACAGGATCGGGACTCATGACTGGGCCAGCTTGGCCTATGCTGATTTCATTCGAGCGTTGCGGGACTCGTGTCGACATCAGTCCTATGGGGTGAATGTTGCTTAGTCCAGCTTTTGGAGGGTCGTAGAGGTAAACCTTATTCCCTATAAAGTTTAGCTCTACATTTTAGTTAGCATTTGCTGATAACTTTAGCTTCTTGTAGATCTGGTTCTACGAGTATTTCCCCTCAGCTGCGCCGGCGAGACCGTCGCCGCGCAGGTTTCCAATTAGCGCATCCTGGGGCAGCCGCCGTGTGGGGATGTCCACTGCATATGTCCGAGATTGGATCATCTCAGTATGATTCTTTTCTTATTTGACATTTTGTGATGCTTTAGATAGATTCTTGCCTGACTAACGCTCTTTGTAGGAGCCTGAGGTGTTGTATTGACCGTGGGTTGACTTGGCAGTCCATGGGTTAGCCGTGCAGTATTCTGCTGAGCATCGCTATTTCTTAGGGACCTATGGAGCGACTGCGTACCTTGGAGAGAGGGTTGCTATTCAGCATTCCTCCGATACCTTTGTCGTTCCTGCTCCTCCACCACGTCACATGTTTAATGCCACGAGGTTGGTGAGCATGTCAGAGGGAGCTGGTACCCCTTGGCGATCTTACACGATCCCTGGGCGATGCTATGCGGAGGAGCTACTGCCGTTGTTAGCTCCTGTCCCTGTACCGGCTGAGGATGTGGCGGTACGATTTTTCAGCTTTTACCTTTCGTCAAGTAGCCCCCAAGTAATGCTTCTCTGATTTTGTTTTGCCTTGTCAGGACGATGTTGTTGAGTTCGTGCCACCTCATATGTCTATACATTATCAGGGAACATATGGGCCGATTGAGGAGATGATTCCTCCGGCTCCTGAGGACGAGCGCTTCGTGGAGCGGTCGATTCCTCGCCACCAGACTCGGTTAAGCTTGTTTATTTGCAACTTTTGTCCATATATGTTATGCAGGTTTACTGACTTATTTCTTTGACAGTTCTCGCGCGAGGTCGTTTCGGCGATGGCTCGATGCATAGATGCCTTCCAAAGCCAGCTTGTCCGGATGAGGAACGTGGCTACCTGTCGTCGGGGCGACGTCGTTCAGGAGGTAGTCTTCCCTTTATATGTTTTTGTATTATCGCTTCTATTTTGCCTGTTTCTGATTTTAATTTCTTTTGCAGGGTTAGCCCATTCCTTCTCGTACCCGCACGAGACCTGAGGTGCGGAGGGATCCGGCGAGGTCTAGCTCGAGACGTCGCCGCACTACTTCGGGAGGTAAGGGTGGTCGTTCTAAGGCTGCTTGTACCGAGGCGGTAGAGGGCTCGGGTTCTTCTTCTGAGGGTGCACATGTTGCGCCGGTAGGCCAGGGAGAGGCTACCTCGGCTCTTAGAGGTGGTGGGATGTACGAGGTTGGCTCGTCATCGCAGCAGCCTCCGCAGCCTCAGCCTCAGGTTGATCTCACGTTGACGGGTCCTACGTTAAGCTTTCCTCCTCCCGCGGAGACTGGAGCTGGTGGAGAGGTTACTCCTCGTACAACGGAGTTTTATGCGATGATGGGTTTACGTCCCCCGGCGCCGTAGTTTGTTCCTGTGCTTTTTTATTATTTATTTTGACTTTGTATAGAACTTTGCCTTTTAGACTCATTTTTTAGACATATTTGTATATACATACTATTATGAGTTTATTTTATTTATCATTTTTTTTAATTATTATTATTATTATTATTATTATTATTATTATTATTATGTGCATGTTTGTGTGTGCAAGAAAATGTGACAAATAATTTTGCGTAAAAATTCCGTCATTTTTATTATTGATGGAGGGTATCCGACATTCTCCCCCAAAAAGAAAAAAAATGAAAAATGGAAAAGTCAAATAAAATATTGGATTTATCAAAACTTGGAAATTAGTCTAAATAAAATCCAAAAAAAATATAATTAATATAATAGCTATATTAATTAAAAAAAAGGAATAAATGAATATTTAGAAAAAAGATAAGGAAGTCGTAAAGTCATTAGCAGACTCGAATTAAATTAAAAACGCGGTTTTTTAGAAAGCGCGTACGATGAGGCAAATTGGTGCTAGCTGGCGCCACGCGTTTCGATGTAGCGCCAAGCGCTACACTTAGCGTTTGGCGCCAGGCTCTGGCGTCAGGCGCCAATAGTAGCGTCTGGCGCTAAATAGCGCTGACTCCGAATCCTTCCCAGATTAAAACTGCTCCGATTTCGTGCATAAATAGCCCCCTGCCCAGCCGATTCTCTTCATAATTTCAGGAGATAAGATATTTCTTAGCTTTTAGAAAAATAATATCATGTCTCTAGTCACCAAAACTTTTACCAATTACACCATGAATGGTGTCGGTCTCTTAATGCCAAAGAAAGAAAAGAATTAGATGTTTTTCACTTGGGGGTATTTATGGTATTAAAGGGGTAGATCTTGACTCAGATTTTATTCATACCGCTCTAGAATATTGGGATGTAGATACTCATTGCTTTAGAATAGGGTATGATGAAATTAGCCCTTTGCCGGAAGAATTTGGTGCTATTTTAGGTTTCCCTGCAATAGATCTTGTAGTAATCCCTAGAATAGATGCATATTATTATAAAGATTTTGAACGCTTCTTCAATTTAAAAGACAAGGATCTATCAAAAATAGTGGATGGTAACATAGTTAATCTGAAAGAATTTGCTCGCCATTATTTTGATAAACCTTACTCCGAATCTTTTCATGTTTATAGAAGAAGGGCTTTCTTATTTTGTATGCTTAATCAATTTTTTCTTACTAGTGGTAAAAATAATGAGGGTCAATCAATTATAACCACTGTATTAGAACAAATTGAATCAGGGAGAAATCCAATGCCTTTAATAGTTGGAGAGACTATAATTAGTCTTGATGAATTAAAGAGGAATCCAAAAGCACTTTTTCGGGGCTCTCCAATTTTATTACAGGTAGAAAAATAATATTTTTAATTACAGAAATCAAAAATATATTTTTGTATAATAATAATAATAATTTATTTGCATTGCATTTTTTTTTTTTTTTTTTTTTTTACAGATGTGGCTAATGGAAAGGCTGGAATTAATTAGCCCTCCAGACAACATTGAGAAGTACACTCCAAATTGCTTCGTGAGGAGGAAGAAACGCTTCTCTAAGATGGGGCACCACGAATGGAAGAGGGTCTTCGAATCCTGCAATTTTGCCATCAAGTGGGTCATCCCTTGGTGGAAAATAGAAAAGACGGTTGGTGTCAACAAGCAACCATTCTGCCGTCTTCCAAGCTTGTCTCGTATGACTTTTTATTATCCCTGCAGGGTAAAAAGGCAATACGGCCTACTTCAGACTATTCCTTCTGGAGATCTTCGTCCTCCCTACGAGTTCCCTGTCTCCCAGGAAGTAGACAAGTTTGATGCTTATTGGAGTGCCAGACCTCTATGGGAAGTAATTACCCAAAAGGTTCCTCCTTCCTTGCCCAATGATGTGAAAAAGTGGCTGCTGAAGAAACCTTCAAAGGACTTGAAGAAAAATCAGAGTAAAACTGATGTGAATAGTCGTCTAGGTGACAAGGTGATTCCTGTTAGGGAACGCTTAGGTGAAAGAATTGAGTTCAAAACACCTACAATGCCTAGGAAGAAGAGTACTACAAAAGATAAGGGAAAAAGGAAAGTTGACACCACAGAGAAGAAAGCTTGGGTAGAAAAGAAGCATAGAGTCCTAGCTGAGGGGGAAACTATTTACTCCAAGATTGAATGTAGGTCCTCTAAAGGATGCCTACTAGCTAAGGTTATGGATGAGGAGGAAGAAGCGGACTAAAATTGGAAAAGGGCTAAGAAAGAGAAAGAAGATTAAGAGCATTGCTTAATTTCCAATTATTAGACTTAATTTATTTGTTTTTTTTTTATTTAAATTTAATTTATTTACGCTTTATTTAAATTCCATCAATAATGTAATATATTTTATTAATGAAATTCCAGCTTTTAATTAAATTATTTACTTTAAAATTATTTTTATTAAAGCAATGAAAACCGAAAAAATTATTTTCCAGAAATTTTTCGAGTACGGAAGTCGAAAATTTTCCGGAAAAAAACACCGAAATATTCCCAGGATTTTAACTGTAAATTGGCGCCATGATTTTGAGACTGGCGCCGTTTGCGGCAGTCTGGCATCAGGCGACGGACGCCGTCGTCTGACACTGATGGTCATTGGCTGGCGCCGGAGTTTTTTTCTGTGACGCCGATGTTCTGTCGAATTTTTAATTATTTCTGGGATGCGAGAAGTGGTCGCACCCGTAAAGGGTTGCCTACGTATCCTTTATTAAGTAATTATGGGTAGTATTTCTTAAGTTGGTCAAGATTTGTCATGTTCGAGAACTCATTGTCATCCATATTAGTTAACTTTGCTGCACCTCCTGACAGGATTGTTTTGACAATGTAGGGTCCAGACCAATTAGGTCTAAATTTTCCTCTTGGATCTAAAATATTTTTCCTTAATGCTTTTAACACCAAGTCTCCTACTTTGATGTTTCTTGTCTTGACCTTCTTATTAAAATGCCTAGCCATACGAGTTTGGTAACACTGAGTGTGATGCAGAGCTTCTAGTCGTTTTTCATCGAGTAGAATTAGCTCTTCATATCTTGCCCTAGTCCATTCAACTTCATCGAGTTTGCTCTCTAACGCGATGCGTAGAGATGGAATCTCTAGTTCGACAGGTTGTACGGCATCCATTCCATAAACTAAGGAAAATGGCGTATTCCCCGTTGATGTGCGAATTGACGTGCGGTAACCCCACAACGCGAAGTGAAGTTTGTTAGGCCAATCCTTATAATTTTCCGTCATTTTCTCGATGATAGTCTTTAGATTTTTATTAGCTGCCTCGACTGCTCCATTTGCTTGAGGCCTATATGGGGAAGAATGATGATGTTGAATGCCATATTTTTGTAGCAATTCTTCACATTCGGCTTGAGAGTGAGTTCCATTGTCACTTATCATTTCATGTGGGACTCCGCATCGACAAATAATATTTCTCTCGATAAAGAGTGCTACATGTTTTGCAGTGAGTTTAGCGTATGATTGCGCTTCGACCCACTTTGTGAAATAATCAATTGCTACTAGGATATATTCATGGCCTCCTGTTCCTGGGGGAGTGATTTTGCCGATGATGTCAATTCCCCATGTAGAGAATGGCCTTGGCGACGTGTAGGTGTAGAGCAAGGATGGAGGAACATGTTGTAAATTGGCATAGACTTGGCACTTAGGGCATCTTTTTACATATTGATGGCAATCCCTATTCATTGTAGTCCAATAATATCCTTCTCGCATTATCTTTTGGACTAATATTTTTCCATTTATGTGAGTGCCACATATTCCTTCGTGGACTATCCTCATTGCTCTTTGTGCATCCTTTTTTCCTACACATAAGAGAGCTAAACCCTTAGGTACCCTTTTATGTAGCTCGTTGTCTATGAGTACATATTGGGAAGCCAAGAGTCTTAATGCTCTTTTTGCTCTTTTATCAGCATGGGGAGGGTATTCTCCTTTGGTGACATAATTGAGTATATCCGTGTACCACGGTTCTTCTTCTTCTTCTTCTTCTTCTTCTTCTTCTTCGTCTTGGACTACTTCGTCATCTTCTATAGCCTGAATGTATGCTGGTTTGTGCCTCTTTTCTATAGTTAGAGGCATTTGCTCGATTTCCATGGGAATCCTAACCATCGAGGCTAGTCTTGCCAAGGCATCAGCAAATTGATTTTCTTCCCTAGGTAGATATGTGTATTCTACCTTCTCTAACTGATTAGTAAGAGTTTCCAGATAGGTTTGGTAAGGGGCTAGACTTTCGCTCCTTACTTTCCACCTTTTAGATATTTGATTGATGATTAATTAAGAGTCTCCGAATATCCTTAACTTTTTTACTCCCAATGCCAAAGCTGTTTCAAGGCCTACCACGCATGCTTCGTATTCAGCAGCGTTGTTGGTAACGTCGAAATCAAGCTTTATGGAGATTGGAACATGCTCTTTTTTAGGTAATACTAGTAATACTCAAACGCCACATCCCTTTTGGTTTGAGGCTCCGTCGAAGTACAAGGTCCAAGTATCATCTTCAGTGACCATTAAGTCTTCATCTGGAAATTCATTGTCTTGTATTGGCGTCGAGTCTTCTATTGGAGAGTCCGCTAGAAAGTCTGAAACCACATATCCTTTGATAGCTTTTTACAGCATAAACCTTACATCAAACTGGGCTAAATTGACTATCCATATCGATATGCGTCCATTGAGTGTAGATTTCTCGAATAGATATTTGAGTGGATCTAATCGGGAGACTACAAAGACGGTATGCACTAGCATGTAATGTCTTAGCTTGGTTGTGGCCCACACCAAGGCGAGGCACAACTTCTCGAGTGGTGTATAACGTGCTTCATATTCGAGCATCTTCTTGCTTAGATAATAGATTGCGTTTTCTTTGCCTTCTACTTCTTGTGCTAGCATAGCTCCCATTGTCTCTTTGGTAACTGTTAAGTACAACCTAAGAGGTATTCCGGGAAGTGCTGGTGCTAATACGGGAGGATTTGCGAGATAGGCTTTGATCTTTTCAAAGGCTTTTTGACACTCGTCATCCCATATTACTGGTACATTCTTCTTAAGCTTCTTAAAGATTGGTTCACATATCGTTGTCAATTTTGATATGAACCTACTTATGTATTGCAACCAGCCAATAAATCCTCAAATTTGTTTCTCGGTTTTGGGCGGTGGCATTGACATGATTGCTTTGATCTTGGTTGGGTCTATCTCTATTCCTCTAGAACTTATGACATAACCCAAAAGTTTACTTGAGGTGACTCCAAAAGCACACTTAGATGGGTTCAACCTCATATTATATTTTCTTAGCCTTTCGAAAAATTTCCTTAAGGCTACTTGATGGCCTGGACGGTCTTTTGATTTTACAATCATGTCGTCGACATATAATTTGACTTCTTTATGCATCATGTCATGAAGTAAGGCAGTTGCTGCACGTTGGTAAGTGGCACCCGCGTTTTTCAACCCGAATGGCATTACCGTGTATCAGTAAGTGCCCCATGGTGTTATGAAGGTTGTTTTCTCCATGTCTTCTTCTGCCATGAGAATCTGATTATAACCTGCGTATCCATCCATGAACGAGAGAAGTGCGTGATTTGCCGTGTTATCTACTAGAATGTCGATGTGTGGTAAAGGGAAGTCGTCCTTTGGACTTGCCTTATTTAGATCTCGATAGTCGACACAAATTCTTACCCTTCCATCTTTTTTCGGAACTAGGACGACGTTGGCGACCCATTTAGGGTATTTGGATACCTTGATGAAACCTGCAGTTATTGTTTGTGGACCTCTTCTTTTATTTTAAGAGCTACGTCGGGTTTCATTCGACGCAACTTTTATTTTACAGGTTTCATTCCTGGATTTAGTGGTATAGTGTGTTGAGCTATTTCTCTATTAATTCCTGGCATATCTTCGTATGACCAAGCAAATACATCGATAAATTCTTTAAGTAAGTTAATTAAATCGGTTCTTTCTTGTTCGTTAAGTGTTAGTCCGATTTTAACTTCTCTTTTATTAGTTGAATCATTTGAGATATCAACCGTCTCAGTTTCTTCAATTAACGGTGCCACCCTAGCCCATTGAGTGCTCTACCTCGGGCCATCCATTGCTTTAACAAGTTCTTTGTCTTTTTCATTGTTAGTTAAGCAATGCTCGTCATCTTGGGTTAGAGAAGAAGACAAGAAATAAGGAGAAGAAGATATATTATTGTACTCTAAGATCATTACATCAAAGAGTGATATGTCCTCAGGGACTTGATCACTAACTATTCTAGGAGAAGAGATAGAGGGGGAAGGTGCTACTACTAAAGACCTAGATGACTCTATAGGGAGAGACTCCGACTCAGACTCTGACTCAAACGAATCTTCGAACATCGGTCCTTGCCCTGTCGTGATAGATATCTTTCTTCCACTTGGGGTAGTCACCTTGACGGTCTTGAGCCACCCTTGTAGTGATTCTTCTGCTGGAGTGATTAGCTTCGAGGGATCGAAGCCTTCGCTTTGTAGGACTTTTTGAATGAGCGAGGAGTTATCCTCTTTATAAGTTGGCTCATTCTTTTCTCGCCCAAATAAAAATCCCATGACGTTAAAGTCAAAGCATGGGGGTGCTTTCTCCTTATGGACAGGAGTTGGGATTTCATCTGTGAAATAACAATCCAAGAAAATCTCAAACTCCGGTTGCCTTATGCCGTTTACAATAAATGGATCGAGAAATTCATGCATGGATAGTCCTCTCATTCTTTTATAAATTGACCATTAAGTGTAAGAGGGTACTGATCCATTGGGATTGCTTTCTTTTGAGTGCGAGCGTCTCTACGTGCCTTTGATTTTTCCTGGGCTCGCTTGAGATCTTTCCGAGTCGGTTCGAAACCAAGTCCGAAAGTGTCTAACTTAGGGAGGCCAGGTGACTCCAGCGGTTTTGCTATTCCCTTCTTCTTTCCCAGGGTCATCCTAGGAAAATGTCCTTGTTTCTTCAGAATAGCATTTACAATCATGTTGGAATGGGGGTCATGGCAAAGAGGGGTCCTTTCATCCTCCTGGATTAAGAATACCTCTTCGTTAAAGCCCCATAAATCTTCATCATCCTCATCGTGATCCACGTTAATTATTGGGTTTTCTATGGACTTGATCCTCATAGGTGAAGCATCGATGGTGATAGGAATTCCCCCAACTATGACTTTTACTTGTTGGTGGAGAGATGAGGAGACGACCTTTAGGTCATGAAGCCAAAGGCGTCCCAACAGTAGATTGAATGAAGCTTTAATGTCTACTACTTGGAAAGTAGTAGCATGTTCTATTGCTCCTGCCGTTACATTCATGGTAATTTTACCAAGAGCTTGATGACGAGTGTTGTCGTAGGCCCTTATTCCTTGTGTAGACGGAGTTAAATCTTCATCCCTTATGCCTAGCATCCTCGCAGTTCTAAGTGGACAGACGTTGATGGTCGATCCATTGTCTACAAGAGTCATAGGGACGTTCATTCTCTTGAAAACTACCGTGAGGTTTAATGCCTTGTAATGTTTGTCACCTTCTGGAGGTAAATCCTTGTCAGAAAAGGTGATCAAATTGATTGGACTAGGAAGATCACTTGTGAGGAAGTTAGCCAACCCCTCAGGAGTGGTGTCAGAATCTATCCCTATTTTGTCCAAGGCCTTCATTACAGCCAACCTATGTTCTCGGGATGTCGCCAAAAGTTTCCATACGTTCATTTCAACTTTTGTTTTCTTAAACTGCTTGACGATATCATTGTCTTCAATGATAGGTATGGGAAGTTGTTGTGTGGTTGGCATGGGTTGTGTTGAAACGAGAGGTTGCATTCTCCCGGATCTTGTGAGGACGTCTATTGACGAATCTTCTTCAGCCCAAAAGTCATCCATGGCGTATGACACCGAAGGTGGAGGTCCTACCATGTCTTTTAAGTAGACGTCTTCTTCATCACTGTCCCAAACTCCATTAAATATTTGCATCCTCTTTCTTGTGGAACTTAGACTAGTTTCTTTTCATCAATCATTTTCTGAATTAAATCTTTAAATTTAAAAACAGTTTTCGATGGTGTGACCCCCTGATTGATGATACTGACAGTAATATCTATCTGTCCTTTTCAATGATTTAAATGGTCTAGGTTCGAGAGGTTTGATCTCGCCACTCTCGGAGAGCATTTCGAAAATTTGTACACATGGGATCCCAATTGGAGTGTAGAGTCTATTACTCTTCTTGGGTTTTTTGGTGACTTGTAAAGGAAAATGCTTTGTCTCATAAGTCGTTCTCATGGGTGTGAATTCTCTCTTAGGTTCATCTTTCGGGAGTGGAACCTCGTCATATTTCTTTTGAAGTTCCTTTATAGCCTTGAGATTTTCACGTAGCAAATGGGATCCTTCCATCATAGACAATGTGAGAGATTGTATGTCCTCTTTACTTGCTGGTTCTGGAAGGTTATCCATGGCGTCGAAAAAGATCTCCTCCTCTTCTTCGATGGCATGGATTTGTTTGACAGGTTTAATGAGAGACGAGGGGTCAACCTCGTTTTCCTCATCAGAGATAGCCAAGGCATGAGCGAGAGGCGCATTATCAATACTTGGCTTCTTACTGGCAGGGGGCAATGGTAGCTTGTTGTTGTCGATTAAGTCTTGGATAGCTTCTTTAAGCTTCCAACAGTTCTCGGTGAGATGGCCCCTACCTTGGTGATACTTGCAGTGTGCATTGGGGTTCCAGTTAGCCGACCTCTTTTCGACTGGTGGGTCCCCAAATGGTCCAATGGGAGTTATAAGACCTTTTGCATTTAATCGATCAAATGCGGTGTCATAACTCATGCCAATAGGAGTAAAGTTCCTCCAAAATGGTTTCTTTTGTCCTTGATTATTCATAGCAAGGACTTCACCTAGGTTAAAAGTGCTAACGTTGTTTGAGTGGGTGTTTTGGAAGAAGAAGGATTGTCGTTCTTCTTTCCTTTCTAGCGACTGTTGGAGTTATTTTTGGAAGCTTTTAACTTAGCTAGGTCGTCTTCAATATTGATTACAATGTCGTAGACGGCCTTGAAGGTATGGAGATTGTTTTGATACTTGATATGCTTGGAGTACTTTTCTTGAAGGTTTTTGATGAATAACCTTACAGACTCTTTTTCACTCGACACCTCGATCATCTTAGCTGAGGTTTCTCTCCATTTGTTAAAGAAAGAGGTGAAGCCTTCGTTCTCTTTCTGCTTGAGGATTTCAAGCTCCCTATGGTCAGTCTCAACTTGAATGTTGCATTTGTATCTATCAACGAAAGCGTTTGCTATGGACTTCCAGGTGGAGGTCTTTTCTTTCTCGAGAGAAAAGAACCACTGCTGGCAAACGGTCTCGAGAGATAGTGAGAACAGAGAGGGAACACCTTCTTATCGATACCCTTAATACTCATTATTTTTTTGAAGGCTCTGAAATGAAAATATGGGTTATCGGTTGCTTTGAATTTCGGGATGTCGTTGGCATTGAACTTCTGCGGAAGAAGATCTTTGTCCACCGAGACCCCTTGTGAACTAATCCCTTGAAACTTGTAGTCGCTAGATAGCTTGCTTAGACTCTCTTGCATGAGGTCCATCTGTTGTTGTTTCACAGGATCATCGATCTTAAGTGTTAGGAGCTTCAGTGCCTCAGTCACGGTAACCAGTTGGTTCCTAAGCTCATTGACTTCTTCTTGTGTGGCCATTACTGTCATAGATTTCCTCTTACGAGTTATGGTTTGTCGAAAAGTTGGACTTGTACGAAAATGTTGTCTTTGATTAACCGTCCTTCCTTTCTTGACCACGCGCTGTAATTTAAACCATTTTGCGTTTTAATTACTTGACTCAAATCAACCTTGACTTTACGGTTTTAAAAAAAAGAAAAATGAAAAAAGGGTGCATATTTATGTCAAAAATGATGTATATATTTTTTAAGAACTAAGTATGGTTTTTAAAATTGGAGGATTAATATCCGACTTACCCCCCTAAAAAAATGACGGAAAAAAACGCGCATACAAGACTCTCTTAAACATGGTCAAAGTGTGTGTATTGGTGTGTGTGTGTGGAGTGTAAGTGACATGCTTGGACTCTTGTGTAAGACCATGGGACTTAGTGCCTAGACTCAATTAATGACTTGACAAATTAAAGTATTATTGACAGCGAAATTTAACCGAATTAATTAGTAAACTGGTTAAATAGACACTAGGTAATGACTCGATCAATAATCCGAATTGTCATCAAAACGACAGGACTGGCGCCTCTCTTTGTAGTGTAGCGCCAGACGACAGAGCTGTCGTCAGACGCCACACAGACAATACAGAGTGGCGCTACAGTTCAGACTTTGGCGCCATTACTGGAGCTTCAATCTGAGACTGTTTTCGATGTTATTAATCAACAGGGGATGCCTAAAGTCGTACTAGGTCAATTCTGGTTAAGATATTAGACTTTATTTACTCAAATTAATTAATTAATTGATTAATTAATTAGACAAAGTTCTTTAAGTTATTAATTTATTTAATTTTAACACAAGTCAAAAAACGGTTAAGAAAAACAGATACCATATGCACAACAAATAATGCACAATTAGTCAAGTAGGCACGATATGATGCAATGAGTTTGCAACCTAACCATGGCTCTAGTTCTCTAAAATTCGGGATATGGGTTAGTCAATAGAGGGTCCATGGTTAATTATCCGAATACACCGCGCGGAAGCCTAACTGTGAAGGGTTGGCGCGAGTGGATGGGACACCGCGAGTTTTAGAAAAAAACTCGCTTCCATGGTTTGGTGAATTCAACATTCTCGGATGTACCCTTTGTTTCTCAGAGCGTTCAATCAGGAAGATGGAGCATGAATTCCCAGGGGGTTATATCCATATGTAGAACACATATGAGTTTCAGAAAAGGGAGAAAAACTCAATCAGGAAGTAGGATCGAGCAAAACAATGCGAAAAACTGGTCGAAATTAGAACGCATATTTCTGGCTCGGTATTGGAAGAATTTGGCGCCAGCAAACAGAGATTGGCTCCAAATTTTAGCTGTAGCGCCTGGCGACTTAACTGTCGTCTGGCGCTACAGTTAAAAGTCTGGCGCTAATATTTTGTTCGCTGACGCTAATTCCTACATGCCTCAGCAGCTTTCTGTGCTCGATAAAATTTTCCAGTTTCGCGCAGTGTTATTTCGGTCCTAATTGTGAAAGATATTTCTCAAATTTCCTACGTGTAAAATCCTATGTTTTAACTCATTACGGATGGTCTTTCCAATGATATCTTTTTTATGCATATGACAATAATGTTAATCAAAATTACGCACATGAAATACTTAGAACATTTCGAGTCTCATCCACTCATTCTAAATCATTGCCGAAATAAATTTCAGGAATTAAAATAGAAATCCTCCCCAGTAGAGTCGCCAAAAAACTGTAGGGAATATTTCAAGCGTTAATCCCCTAGCTTGAACCCCACTGTGATCATACACTAAAGTACGTGGCGTCCAAAGGGAAAGAAGATAGAGCAAAAGAGTCGCCAACAAGTTTTTTTAGGAACTTGTAAAACCGTTCACGAGGAAAGGTTACACCCCTTAATGATCTAAGAGATCGTCAACTCCATAAGGTATTGAACCAAATAGGGTTCGGGGATGAAGGTACAAATCCAACCTAAAAGAGATTGAACCTGGTCTAATAATAGGCCTCTACTTTATTCAGATCGTATTCATGTGCGCTTTCTGACTAACATGCAATCAATAGGTTTACCCTAAACCTGTTTAATCTATGTTGGTTGAATATTAATGCACAAATAAACTATTATGGCGATCACTTGAATTATAATCATATTAACCCTAAATAAGATTATTAATTATCTTATTAAGCGTGATTACAAGTACAAATTCCCTTTAAACATGCATAAAAGATGTGATCAAGCAATAACAATAAATATAATCAAAGCAACATAATAATAAAATAAATAATAAAAATAATCATAATCAAAACAATAATCAACATCATGTTAATAATAAAGCATAATAATAGCAAGATCCTAGGCATGATACTAACAAGATTAATAACAAAACCCTAGCATGTTACTAAGCAATAAAAAAATCATTATATTTAGCCGTAACATGATACTAACAATCATAAATATTAGGAAGAACATAGGAAGTATCGTACTTTTAATCATACTTGGATATTAAAGTTACCCTAGACATGATACTAGGAATATCATAATAACCTAAGCATGATTTCTTATATCATAAAATCAATAAAACAATTAAAGCACTTACTTGGATGCCTCGTACCTCTTTCTAATAACAAAATACACGCATTAGTAACTTCAAGGAAAATAATAATTAAAACAATTAAATTAAATAATTGAAAGAGAGATTTGGACCAAACCCTCAGAAATTAAAACCTTTCACGTCTAGGGCGAAGGCAACTTCGAATATGGCTAGGT
>NW_018745429.1:0-37608 GCF_001683475.1 Chenopodium quinoa
TACACAGCAAATTGAATTAAATGAAAGTCAAACACATTCATAAAAATCTTTTGAATTAAGTGAAAGTCAAACACATTAAAACAAAGCTATTTTAATCAAATGAAAGTGAAATGAATTCTTCAAAGCTAATTGAACCAAATGAAGTCAAACACATTAAAAAAAAGCTAATTAAATCAAATGAAAGTGAAATGCATTCTACACAGCAAATTGAATTAAATGCAAGTCAAACACATTCATAAAAAGCTTTTTGAATTAAGTGAAAGTCAAACACATTAAAACAATGCTATTTTAATCATTTGAATGTAAAATGAATTCTACCAAGCTAAATGAATCAAATGAAAGCCAAACACATTCAAACAAAGCTTTATAAATCAAACGAAAGTCAAACATATTTAAACAAAACTATTTGAATCAAATGAAAGTAAAATGCAATCATCATAGCTAATTGAAATCAAATGAAAGTCAAACATATTCAAACAAAGCTTTTTGAATCAAGTAACAATCAAACACATTAAAACAAAGCTATTTGAATCAAATGAAAGTGAAAATACATTCTACAATGCTATTAAAATGAAAGTCAAACACATTCCAATACAGCTTTTAATTCAAATGAAAGAAAAATGCATTCAACAATGCTAATTGAATGAAATGAAAGTCAAACACATTTAGAAAAAGCTATTTAAATCAAATAAAAGTCAAATACATTTAAATAAAGCTTTTTAAATCAAATGAAAGTCAAACACATTCAAACAAAGTTATTTAAATCAAATGAAAGTGAAACGCATTCTACAAAGCTAATTGAATAAAATGAAGGCAAACGCATTCAAACAAAGCTATTTAAATCAAATGAAATTGAAATGCATTATACAAAGCTAATTGAATCAAATGATAGTCAAACACATTCAAATAAAGCTTTTTGAATCAAATTAAATTGAAATGCATTCTACAAAGCTAATTGAATCAAATGAAAGTCAAACACATTCAAACAAAGCTTTTTGAATCAAATGAAAGTCAAGTGCATTTTTCATAGCTAATTCAATCAAATATAAGTCAAACACATTCAAACAAAGCTTTTGAGTCAAATAGAAGTCAAATGAATTATTCAAAGCTAATTGTATCAAAAGAAAGTCAAACTCATTCATAAAAATCATTATGAATCAAATAAAAGTCAAACACATTCAAACAAAACTATTTGAATCAAATGAAAGTCAAACACATTCAATCAAAGCTTTTTGAATCAAATGAAAGTTAAACACATTCAAACAAAGCTATTTCAATCAATTGAAAGTGAACTGCATACTACAAAGCTAATTGAATCAAATGAAAGTTTTTTCGGGGTTTTCTGATGTCCTGCGGGAGAGTTGCAATTCCGAGACTGGAACCGGACGCCTGTACCTGCAAAACAAACGGATTGCTCCGGATGATTGGAGATCTGCCTCCGACGGTCAAGTTAGTACTTGATTAAGGAGTAATTAATGCGGAAATTAAAGTGATTGGGTCTTTCTAGGTGAGAGTGTTTAATGTGTGTAATCTGCTTTTTAGCGTAATCCCCCTTAATGAGGATTAAGGGAGGTATTTATAACCTCGGGAAACGTGTCAATCTAGGTTTAGGTTAACCTTGGGCTGATTGGGCTTCCCTCGGAAGTTGGGCCTAGGTGACCGGTTATCCCAGGTGTCATGGGAAGGACACGTGTCGTGTCGTAATTGGTCCATAGTGGACGGATCATTGCTTGACACGTGGCAGGCTCCTATTGGCCCATGTGACGGACACATGGCGGAACCTGATTGGTCCACTTGTCAGATGGTGATTGGTGGGGAAAAATCCCCTAATCATTTGCCCCTCACAGGTGGCACGTGACTGGTCACGTGTTACCTGTGACAGGTATCGCCCTGTAACAGGCGACGACCTGCTACAGGTGTCACTCGGCGAGAGGCCGAGAGATTCTCCCGCCAAAATTTTGAATTCTGGAAGTGACCCTTCGCCTTCTCACTTCGCCTATATAAAGAAGTGTTGACTTCGGTCATTTTCACACTTGAAAACTTTGTGAGAGAACATTCGGACCCCTGAACTTGCTCTGACATTTTGGACCCTTTCTGCTTACCGCCTGCTCTGACTAGCCGACTGCAAAGGATTTTCAGACCTTCATCAATCGTCACTCGTTCAGGTAACCGTCGGTTCTCTTACTCTTAATTTTCTCTTTACTTTATTCTTTTTTGAAATGGCACCACGGAAGCACACGACACGACCTAGGTTAGTGATCAGACGGTCACCGGGGACGGCTGAATCTAGGACTAGGAGTGCCGCCTGCCCTTTTCTGGACCCATCTTTGCTCTTTATACAAAGTCCGACTGTATCTGTGTCTATGCAGAGCATGATGACCAGAACAAAAAAGACTGCCAGGATCTCAAACTCAGACGGCTCCTCCCACAGGGTGCCGATTAGTGAAACATCTGACCAGGCGCCAGATGTGGAAGTGAAACAAAGCGGCTTGAAAGCCGGCAGTTCTGAGGGAGGAGTCAAAGTGATCCCTTCCCATTTTACAGTTGACAATTCTACATTCTCTCCTGCTCCTTTTAAAGGAGAGGAGGCGGGCCCCTCCGGGAGAGGGGAAGAGTCGTCCTCTTCGGACTCGTCAGAGGACGATTCCGAGTCTAGCTCTTCTGGCCATGCTTCCCTGGACACAGAAGAGAAAAACAGTCGCCTACAAGAGGCGAGGCTTTCTCACGCAATTGAGAAGGGGGACGATTGGGCGGAGCCATCCGCCTCTCACCGAGAGGAAAATACCCCCTACTACTGCACGGTACCTCGGGGCCGGATCACGGCCATGCAAGAGAAATTGGAGAGCTTTATCGCAAACCACACAATGGGCCCCGACTTTTTAGTGTTCGTGCCGGATCCAGAAGACACAGTCGTATGGCCGGCTGGTACCAGTTATGATGGCGCCTGCTTTGGCTGCTACGAGGCGGCCATCAAGGCTGGGCTGGGCTTCCCACTACATCCAGTTGTTCAGCGGATCTTGGATGGGTATGAGTTGGGGTTATGGCAGTTAGCCCCGAACTCCTAGGTCAACGTACTCGGCTATGTGGCCGGGTGCGAACTGCACGGGGTGGAGCCGAGCTTCGAGGCTTTCGCCCACATGAACTACCTCAGCCGGACCCCTAAGGCAAGCGGTACCGGCTGGTATCAAATGACGAGCCACAGGGGCTACCTCATGACGAGAGGTAAAGCAAACAAATGGAAGGACTGGCGGAGCACCTTCCTCATCATTGAGAGTTCAGACACAGAGCTGAACAAGCGCTTCAACAGGTGGAACATGAATCCGCCCCTTCTTGCAGGCGGCCGCAGCATGCCGCCTGTTCCCCCCAAGGCTAAGAAAGAGATCCTAGATAAAGGACTCTTCAAAGTAGAGTCGAAGGTGAACTCTACTTCAGGGGTACGAGAGCAAGTACCCCTGCACTGCGTCCCGAGCTTCAAATGGCTCTACGACGAGTACTTTTTGGCTGCCTGTGGCCTCAGCAGTCGGTGCTCAAGAGGTAGCCGGCCTGTCGAATACTCTGTTGTTCCATGCATTTCTTGTTATGACTTTTATTAACTTTGCTATTTGTTTTTTGCAGCGGACGCCATGAGCAAAATTACCGCCTCCAAGACTGCGGCGGCCATGTTGCGGGTCTCCATCATGCAACAGTCTTCAAACGACTCCCCCAACAAGGGGGCACCCTTGGTGGGCTTCGAACCTTTCACCCTCTTTTTGGAGTTGTGTTTATGCATATACTAACTCTTTTCTTCTTTTTTAGACGGGCGCTCCAAGAGCTTCTTCTTCCCAACAGCCGGACCCCAAGGCCCGGAGGACGACTGTTGCGAGCTCTCCTGGTTCTGCCAAGAAACATGCGGCGGCTGAGAAACAGCCGGCCACTTCTTCTAAAACTCCAGCTGGGCCACCTAGAAGTATGAAATTGTTCTTGTAAATTTTAGACTTGCTCCCTCCTTTACTAGGTCTAATCCGTTTGTTTATGCTTGATGCAGCCGGCCCTCAGGAGCCTGACTTGGTCGAGGTGGCCAAGTCTATGATCAAGGCCGTTTCTCCAGCTGAAAGGGAGGCGGTCAGGGGTGTCGGTACCCTTGACCTAGACGGGATTGCAGGGGTCCTTTCTGAGGTATACTTAGCATATTTTTGAGTATTTGAATTCCAGGACGCCTGTTTTCTTTTTGTTTGGAAACTGACGCCTATTCCCCTTTTTACTTAGGCCCTGCTCCGAGTGAACGACCTTCGCAAGCCGCTTGACCGGAAAAACAAAGAGGTAAAAGCTGCAAAAGCTATGGCCGCCTCTGACTGTGATAAGGCAATGTTTCAAATTGCCCAAAATGAAGTTCTGACCATTGATATTCTTTATTATCAGGCGCAGGCTACCGCCGCTATCCAGGCTCAGTTAGAGGCGGCCCAGAAGAGGAATAGCGAGCTAGAGGCGACCATCAACAACCTCAAGGCCGAGCTGAGACCTCTTCGCCAAAAGATGTCCTCATACGAAACCTTGGAGAAATCCTTGGCGAGCGTAAAGGTACGCCTGGTGACCCAGGAGAAGAGTCTTACTCAGGAGCTCTCGGAAAAGGCCGAGCAAGAAAAGAAAGAGCTGGTCCGGGAGATGATGGAAGACTCTGCTCAAATCCAGCGCATGACTTGGGGCCGCCTCTTCCCCAATGCCGACTTTGCCTCATGGGAAAAAACGTACCGCTAGTGTTCTGATAGATATAATCAGGAGATCCTGGCGGCTGCTGAGGAAGAGGCGTTGGCGGCTGCTGAGGAAGAGGCGTTGGAGGAGGAGGAGCAGCCGGTAGTGGCGCTTGTGCCGCTTGGGGGTAATGCATCAAAGAAGGATGCAACTGAAGCCGAGTCCAGCAAGAAGAGTGCTGACCAGGCGGCAGCTGCTAATATTGAAGATCTGCCCCCTTCTTAAGCTTTATGTCTTCTTTCCACGGCCTGCGTGCCGTTTGTTTGTATTTACCCGGCCAGGGGGCCGGGGCTCTGAATATTTTGCCGGTCTTTAATGACCGGCTTCTTTTTAATGAATTTTTTGTTTTGCTTCAAATTTGTTTGAGTATTGAATATTCTGATATCCAATTGTACACTATACCGACTATTTTACATGGCCGATAGTTGCAGACAGGTACGGATAGTTAGTCACGCCGCCTATGCCCCTGGACGACTGGTTGTCTGTTTCCAGGCTAGACGATCAGTCGGCCATTTATCCAATCGGTATTCGAACCATTTTAAAGACTGGATCCCCTTTAGGCAGGCGGTTCCGTCATATAAAATTAACCAAGTAGGAAAGTGGTTTCCTACTTGTCATGTTTTTAGGCTAGAGACTTTAGGCCGTCTAGGCCGACTGTTCCCCGCCATATTTAATCTAGTGTGAGCCGGTGCTGTATGAACACCTTTTTAGTTTCATACTAAATTTTTAAGGAGTGACCAAGTAAACATGATTGTTACCTAGTCGCCAAGTAACTGAGTAGTAGAGGTATCAAGCGGTGGGTACCGGTTGTTCCCCTTTATTTGCCAATGTTTGTTGGCTTTTAACTCATAGGTTGTTAACGTAGCAGGAGTAGTGGTTGAGAGCCCCTGTTTGCTAAAAACAGGCGGACGACTCATACCTTTTAGGCTCCATACTAAGTTTGAGAGAGTGACTATGAGTTAACTTTGGAGTTACTCAGTCGCCGTCACTCCTGCTTGAGTAGTAAAGGTACCAGGCGGCGGACGACTCATACCTTTTAGGCTCCATGCAAGTGGGAAGGGAATAGGGGCTGTCCTAATCCAAGAAAAAAAACCCATTGCCTACTTTAGTGAGAGATTGAGCCAAGGGAAATTGAACTATTCCACTTATGACAAAGAATTTTATGCCATGGTTCGAGCCTTAGATCATTGGTCACATTATTTGAGGCCACAACCATTCATCTTGCATTCGGATCATGAGTCTTTGAGGTTCATACATGGCCAAAAAAAATTGAATGCTAGGCATGCTAAGTGGGTAGAATTCCTTCAATCCTTCAATTTTGCTACGAAGTATAAACAAGGAAAAGCCAACATTGTGGCTGATGCTTTATCAAGGAGGCATACCCTACTTGGAATCATGGAAGCTAAGGTCCTTGGTTTTGAGGTCATGAAGGAATCTTACAAGGATGATCTCGAACTTATGGAGATCATTGAGGCGTGCAAGCATGGGGTTAATGGTCAATTCGTGATGGTGGATGGTTTTCTTTTCAAAGGAAACAAACTTTGTGTTCCTAAAGGGGCAATTCGTGACTTGTTGATAAGGGAAGCTCATGGAGGGGGCCTTTCTGGTTATATGGGTATTCAAAAGACCCTAGAGATATTGCAAAGTCACTTTTATTGGCCTAAGATGCTAGCTAACGTGCACCAAATCCTAGCTAGATGTTCTACTTGTCAAAGGGCTAAAATGACCTTTCATAGAGGTGAATACAAGCCTTTGCAAATTCCCGAAAGACCTTGGGAGGATTTGAGTATCGATTTCATCATGGCCTTGCCTAGAACAGCTCGTGGAAAAGATTCAATCATGGTGGTTGTTGATCGTTTTTCGAAGATGGCCCATTTCATTGCTTGTAAAAAAGTGGATGATGCTTATAACGTGGCTCAACGTTTTTTCAAGGAGGTGGCTAAGTTACATGGTTTGCCTAGAACCATTGTTTCAGATCGTGATACAAAGTTTGTGAGCCATTTTTGGAAGTCATTATGGAGGCTCGTGGGTACCAAGCTGTTTTTTTCAACTAGCCATCATCCACAAACGGATGGTCAAACTGAGGTGGTGAATAGAGTTCTTGGAACATTGTTGCGTGCCTTAGTGAACAAAGGAGGGAAAGATTGGGATCTAAAGTTAGCTCATGCTGAATTTGCTTACAATAGAACTCCAAGTAAAACCACGAAATACTCACCATTCGAAATTGTTTATGGGGTCAATCCTTATGTTCCTATTGATTACATTGCAATTCCTAAGGACAAATTTGTTCATGGGACAGCCAAGGAGCATGTTGAGTTCATGATTAATGTTCATAAAGAAGTTAGGAAGAACATTGAGAAAGCTAACGAGTCCTACAAGAAGCAAGCAAACAAACACTTGAGCAATGTGAGAAAATTCGAAGTGGGTGATCTTGTTTGGATTTTTCTTCGAAAAGAAAGGTTCCCTAAGCAACGAAAGCACAAGTTGATGCCAAGGGCAGAGGGTCCTTTTCAAATCATGGAAAGGATCAATGATAATGCATACAAAGTTGATCTTGGATGGCAATTTGGAGTTTCATCAACTTTCAATGTTGGTGATCTAGCTCCTTATTTAGAAGATGACGAGTTGAGGACAACTCCTTTCGAAGAAGGGGAGGATGATGCAAATCACGAAAGTCCTATTAGTCCTAGTCACAAATTTCATCCAAGTCCAAGCACAAGTCCAAGTTACGGTTCGCCCAAAGAAGTAATACTTGTGAGATCATTTGAAGACCAAACCTTGGATTCTTTTGCTGCCCATGGTCCGTTTGGTTTTAATCATGGATTTACTTGCTTAATTGCTCATTAAGCACGTTAATTGAAGTATTTTGAACAGTCATTCCAGTTGGAGAGCCGTGGGAATGGAGAGGAACTCAAGGAGAAACTTCAATGCAAGAATAATGAAGGAGGCGTGAATCAAGGGGGGGTTACAAATGCACCTCCAACGGTTTTCTTGCTGAATTTGTGGCTGTTTGCTTAGCTCATTTACATGCATTTAATAAGGAAGTTAAGGGGCATATGAAGACCAAGAAGCTGCTGCACCTAGACATAATCTTAGGCTTAGTTTCATTTTCGTTGTTTAAAGCTTTAATAAATCAGTTTGCTTCTTTAAGTTAAGCAATGATTGTTAGTTCTTTTAGTTGCTTATAAAAGGCATGTAATTATAGTTTGTAAGCAGATTTTGATCAATGAAAAAGAGCTTTTGCTTGAACTTAAAAACTGATTATTTGTTTGTGAAATAACCGGTTTTTGTTCCAAGTTAGACTTGAAGAGATTGAGTGGTCAAGTGAGTAATCCTTCCATACAATTTGAACTTAGTAGGTTGAGTGAGAAATCCTTGCCTTCATATCCTTGTTTGTTAAGTGAGTAATCCTTACAAACCTACGTTTTTCCAACCCAAAAACCCACCTAAAATCCTACAAAACGTACCTAAACACCAACCTTCTCTCAATCCTTTGCTTAAGCTTGATTCATTAACTTGTTTAAACTAATTTCATCTATTAGTTTTTACATCATTTGGCGCGTCAGGTAGGGGGAAATTTTCTGTCCTAATGGATCAAGCAAACCCAAATGAAACCCCTGATCAAAGGAGAATTAGAATGATGGAGGAAAACCAACAAAGGCTATTAGAAACCAATGAGCAATTGCACGGTAATATAATGGCTCTAATGGCTCGTTTGTTGACACAAGAACAAAGGGATGGGCGCCAAAACCCTCCTAGATATGATGACAAGAGTCTAAAGGTGGATGTAGACCTTTTTGATGGTACTCTTGACCCTGAGAAGTACTTGGAGTGGGAGCAGTCACTTGAGAGGTACTTTGAGTTCAAAGACGTTGAGGAAGATGAACAAAAGTACAAGATTGCTAAGGTGAAGATAGCCAAGTATGCTGAAACTTGGTTGAAAGGAGTCCAAAGAAAACGAGAAAGCAATGGGAAAACTCGTATTTCTACATGGACCAAGCTTAGGAAGAAACTTAGGGGACGTTTTGTGCCTTCTAATTACAAACAATCCATGTATGTTAAATGGAGTACCTTGCAACAAGGTAGTAGTAGTGTGGAGGAGTACATAAAAGAATTTGAGAAACTTTCCATTGTGTGCGAAATAGTGGAAAATGAAGAACTCAAATTAGGGAGGTTTATGGCTGGTTTGGATAAGGACATTTATGAGAAAGTAGAGGTGCAACCCAATCTGACCTTTGATGAAGCTTGTAAGCTTTCGGTGAAATTTGATAATCAAAGGAAGAAGAAGAAACCTTCGAACTCTTTTGACCCAAAATTCAAACGTCCATTCAATCTACCAAAAGAAAACTCTTCTTTCCCAAATTCCACCAAAAAAAAACCCAAGCTCCTTTGACCCAAAAGAAAAAGGCAAAGCTGTTGCCAAAACCGGGGACTTGAGTGACATAGTGTGTTTTAAGTGTCATGGAAGAGGACACTATAAGAGGGATTGTCCTAATACTAGAGCTTTAACCATGAGAGAGCTAAAAAATATGATGGATCAACCTTTTAGCCTAGATGAGGAGTTAGAGGATGAAAATGTTGTTGAAAATGACCCTTTGGAATCTTATGATTCTAATGAAGAGGAGGAACAAGGTGATGATTGTTTCCCCGAAAAAAAACAGCCTAGTCTTGAGGAGAGCTTTACAAATGCAAGTTGAGGTTGAAAGAAACCCTTTGCAAAGAGAGAATGTCTTTTTAACCAAATGCAAGGTTAATGGAGATGTTTGTGACTTAATTGTCGATAGTGGTAGTGAAGCAAATGTTGTATCAAGTGACCTTGTGAAAAAACTTGATTTGAAAACCACTAGACACCCTACCCCTTACAAATTGAGTTGGCTTGATAAGAGTAAGAGTACGGGAGTTAGGAGACAATGCTTAGTAAAATTTCAGATTGGTTCTTATGTTGATGAGATTTTGTGTGATGTCATTCCTATGGATGTATGTCACGTTTTATTAGGAAGACCATGGCAAAGTGATAGAAAATCAATCCATGATGGTCTAACTAATACCTATACTATCACCCACCAAGGCAGCAAGAAAGTGTTGCATCCCTTACCACCACAAAAAAAGATTCCCCAAACACAATTCCCACCACCACAAACACCACAAATAGAGCCCAAAAGAAAGGAAATCTTGTTAATTTCTTTCAAAGAATTCGAAAAGACCTTAGAGAAGGAAGATGAGGTGTTTTTTCTGTTGTCTAAGGAGGAGCATGAAGGGTTTGTTCAACAAAACCCTAGGTTGGCCGAATTAGTCAAAGCTTATGAGGATGTTTTTCCTAATGAGTTACCTTTAGGATTACCTCCCATTCGTGGGATAGAACATCAAATTGACCTAATTCCGGGAGCACCCCTTCCTAACAAACCACCTTATAGATGTAATCCCATGGAAACTAAAGAGTTGCAAAAACAAATTGAGGAGTTGATGCAAATTGGTTATGTGAGAGAGTCTATGAGTCCTTGTGTTGTTCCTACTTTATTAGTGCCTAAAAAAGATGGAACATGGAGGATGTGTATTGATAGTAGGGCTGTGAAAAATATAACCATTAAGTATAGGTTTCCCATACCTAGGCTTGATGATATGTTGGATGAGTTAAGTGGGGCTAGAGTGTTTTCAAAAATTGATTTGAGAAGTGGGTATCACCAAATTCGTATGAGGGAGGGTGATGAGTGGAAGACAGATTTTAAAACCAAGCATGGGTTGTATGAATGGCTTGTTATGCCATTTGGTTTAACAAATGCCCCAAGTACATTCATGAGACTTATGAATGAGATGTTGAGACCTTTTTTGGGGAGGTTTGTAGTTGTTTACTTAGATGATATTCTCATCTATAGTACAAATGAGGAAGATCATTTGAGGCACTTGGAAGAAATCTTTAGAACTTTGAGGGAGAAAAAATTGTATGGGAAGTTGGAGAAGTGTCATTTTTTGCTAACAGAAATTGTTTTTCTTGGTTACATTGTTTCAGGTGATGGAATCAAGGTGGATCCAAGCAAAATAGAAGCCATTGCTTCGTGGCCTATCCCAAAAACCATAACTGAAGTTCGTTTATTTCATGGACTAACCTCTTTCTATAGAAGGTTCATTAAGAACTTTAGTACCCTCATGGCTCCTATCACCGAGTGTACAAAGAAAGGAACCTTCCAATGGACCCCTAAAGCCCAAGAGGCGTTTGAACTAGTGAAAAATAAGATGTGTGAGGCACCTGTTTTAGCCTTACCTGATTTCATGAAACCCTTTGAAGTTGAGTGTGATGCAAGTGGGAAGGGAATAGGGGCTGTCCTAATCCAAGAAAAAAAACCCATTGCCTACTTTAGTGAGAAATTGAGCCAAGGGAAATTGAACTATTCCACTTATGACAAAGAATTTTATGCCATGGTTCGAGCCTTAGATTATTGGTCACATTATTTGAGGCCACAACCATTCATCTTGCATTCGGATCATGAGTCTTTGAGGTTCATACATTGCCAAAAAAAATTGAATGCTAGGCATGCTAAGTGGGTAGAATTCCTTCAATCCTTCAATTTTGCTACGAAGTATAAACAAGGAAAAGCCAACATTGTGGCTGATGCTTTGTCAAGGAGGCATACCCTACTTGGAATCATGGAAGCTAAGGTCCTTGGTTTTGAGGTCATGAAGGAATCTTACAAGGATGATCTCGAACTTATGGAGATCATTGAGGCGTGCAAGCATGGGGTTAATGGTCAATTCGTGATGGTGGATGGTTTTCTTTTCAAAGGAAACAAACTTTGTGTTCCTAAAGGGGCAATTCGTGACTTGTTGATAAGGGAAGCTCATGGAGGGGGCCTTGCTGGTCATATGGGTATTCAAAAGACCCTAGAGATATTGCAAAGTCACTTTTATTGGCCTAAGATGCTAGCTAACGTGCACCAAATCCTAGCTAGATGTTCTACTTGTCAAAGGGCTAAAATGACCTTTCATAGAGGTGAATACAAGCCTTTGCCAATTCCCGAAAGACCTTGGGAGGATTTGAGTATGGATTTCATCATGGCCTTGCCTAGAACAGCTCGTGGAAAAGATTCAATCATGGTGGTTGTTGATCGTTTTTCGAAGATGGCCCATTTCATTGCTTGTAAAAAAGTGGATGATGCTTATAACGTGGCTCAACTTTTTTTCAAGGAGGTGGCTAAGTTACATGGTTTGCCTAGAACCATTGTTTCAGATCGTGATACAAAGTTTGTGAGCCATTTTTGGAAGTCATTATGGAGGCTCGTGGGTACCAAGCTGTTTTTTTTCAACTAGCCATCATCCACAAACGGATGGTCAAACTGAGGTGGTGAATAGAGTTCTTGGAACATTGTTGCGTGCCTTAGTGAACAACGGAGGGAAAGATTGGGATCTAAAGTTAGCTCATGCTGAATTTGCTTACAATAGAACTCCAAGTAAAACCACGAAATACTCACCATTCGAAATTGTTTATGGGGTCAATCCTTATGTTCCTATTGATTACATTGCAATTCCTAAGGACAAATTTGTTCATGGGACAGCCAAGGAGCATGTTGAGTTCATGATTAATGTTCATAAAGAAGTTAGGAAGAACATTGAGAAAGCTAACGAGTCCTACAAGAAGCAAGCAAACAAACACTTGAGCAATGTGAGAAAATTCGTAGTGGGTGATCTTGTTTGGATTTTTCTTCGAAAAGAAAGGTTCCCTAAGCAACGAAAGCACAAGTTGATGCCAAGGGCAGAGGTTCCTTTTCAAATCGTGGAAAGGATCAATGATAATGCATACAAAGTTGATCTTGGAGGGCAATTTGGAGTTTCATCAACTTTCAATGTTGGTGATCTAGCTCCTTATTTAGAAGATGACGAGTTCAGGACAACTCCTTTCGAAGAAGGGGAGGATGATGCAAATCACGAAAGTCCTATTAGTCCTAGTCACAAATTTCATCCAAGTCCAAGCACAAGTCCAAGTTACGGTTCGCCCAAAGAAGTAATACTTGTGAGATCATTTGAAGACCAAACCTTGGATTCTTTTGCTGCCCATGGTCTGTTTGGTTTTAATCATGGATTTACTTGCTTAATTTCTCATTAATCACGTTAATTGAAGCATTTTGAACAGTCATTCCAGTTGGAGAGCCGTGGGAATGGAGAGGAACTCAAGGAGAAACTTCAATGCATGAATAATGAAGGAGGCGTGAATCAAGGGGGGGTTACAAATGCACCTCCAACGGTTTTCTTGCTGAATTTGTGGCTGTTTGCTTAGCTCATTTACATGCGTTTAATAAGGAAGTTAAGGGGCATATGAAGACCAAGAAGCTTCTGCACCTAGACATAATCTTAGGCTTAGTTTCATTTTCGTTGTTTAAAGCTTTAATAAATCAGTTTGCTTCTTTAAGTTAAGCAATGATTGTTAGTTCTTTTAGTTGCTTATAAAAGGCATGTAATTATAGTTTGTAAGCAGATTTTGATCAATGAAAAAGAGCTTTTGCTTGAACTTAAAAACTGATTATTTGTTTGTGAAATAACCGGTTTTTGTCCCAAGTTAGACTTGAAGAGATTGAGTGGTCAAGTGAGTAATCCTTCCATACAATTTGAACTTAGTAGGTTGAGTGAGAAATCCTTGCCTTCATATCCTTGTTTGTTAAGTGAGTAATCCTTACAAACCTACGTTTTTCCAACCCAAAAACCCACCTAAAATCCTACAAAACATACCTAAACACCAACCTTCTCTCAATCCTTTGCTTAAGCTTGATTCATTAACTTGTTTAAACTAATTTCATCTATTAGTTTTTACATCACAGCTGCTAATATTGAAGATCTGCCCCCTTCTTAAGCTTTATGTCTTCTTTCCACGGCCTGCGTGCTGTTTGTTTGTATTTACCCGGCCAGGGGGCCGGGGCTCTGAATATTTTGCCGGTCTTTAATGACCGGCTTCTTTTTAATGAATTTTTTATTTTGCTTCAAATTTGTTTAAGTATTGAATATTCTGATATCCAATTGTACACTATACCGACTATTTTACATGGCCGATAGTTGCAGACAGGTACGGATAGTTAGTCACGCCGCCTATGCTCCTGGATGACTGGTTGTCTGTTTCCAGGTTAGACGATCAGTCGGCCATTTATCCAATCGGTATTCGAACCATTTTAAAGACTGGATCCCCTTTAGGCAAGCGGTTCCGTCATATAAAATTAACCAAGTAGGAAAGTGGTTTCCTACTTGTCATGTTTTTAGGCTAGAGACTTTAGGCCGTCTAGGCCGACTGTTCCCCGCCATATTTAATCTAGTGTGAGCCGGTGCTGTATGAACACCTTTTTAGTTTCATACTAAATTTTTAAGGAGTGACCAAGTAAACATGATTGTTACCTAGTCGCCAAGTAACTGAGTAGTAGAGGTATCAAGCGGTGGGTACCGGTTGTTCCCCTTTATTTGCCAATGTTTGTTGGCTTTTAACTCATAGGTTGTTAACCTAGCAGGAGTAGTGGTTGAGAGCCCCTGTTTGCTAAAAACAGACGGACGACTCATACCTTTTAGGCTCCATACTAAGTTTGAGAGAGTGATTATGAGTTAACTTTGGAGTTACTCAGTCGCCGTCACTCCTGCTTGAGTAGTAAAGGTACCAGGCGGCGGAGGCCGGCTGAACCTTTTGATTCGCCAATGTTTGTTGGCTATTAACTCAAGAGGTACCCCCTGCATTTATCCCAAGTAATACAGGCGGTCATCTGACTCAGATGTCAACTGCTACCACTGGTTTGGTTAGTGATAGAGTTATCCTTGTCTGAAAAACGGCTACGTGGTTGCCCTTGGGGACAGTCGTATAGGTGCCGTGTAATTAGTTTACAGAGCAATGTTCCACCCAAAAGGGAGCTGCTCTTTGCGACGAATTTCATCTGGAGGGATGCCGCCGGACGCTTGCTATGATGTTGGGACAGGTCGTATTAGTTTTGAAGATTTGATCATTGGCTTGGCGCCTGGTCTGATCATTTGGCCTGTGGCCTTGGTTAGTTCTTGGTGAACGTAGGTGCTAAGTAAAAGGAGGGTAGCCGCCTGTTTAGGCACAGGGTCAGCCAGGCCCTGATCATTTTTAGTTAAGTATAATGGGGGTGGCTGTGTGTTTGGAACCAGTTGGCCCTCTTTTATGGAGAGTAGCCGACTATATGTCCAGACGGCATGCCCCTATGGTGATAGAGTAAAATATTCAATGGAGAGTAGCCGACTGTAAAGGTACAAGCGGCATGCCCCTCTGAAGATAGAGTAAAATAATCAATGGAGAGTAGCCGACTGTAAAGGTACAGACGGCATGCCTCTCTGAAGATAGAGTAAAATACTCAATGGAGAGTAGCCGACTGTAAAGGTACAGGCGGCATGCCCCTCTGAAGATATAGTAAAATACTCAATGGAGAGTAGCCGACTGTAAAGGTACAGACGGCATGCCCCTCTGAAGATAGAGTAAAATACTCAATGGAGAGTAGCCGACTGTAAATGTATAGGCGGCATGCCCCTCTTAAGTAAGAATAAAAATTAAACATGGAGAGTAGCCGACTGTTTGTTAGTAGGCGTGCCCCTCTTAGTACAAAATTGAATATTAAGTATGCAAACTTTTATTAAGTAGCCCTTGACTATTTACATCATTCAAAAGAAATATTTCTTAAGATTATCTACATTCCAAGTTCGAGGCAACGGTTGTCCGTCTGGTGTTCCCAGACGGTAGGTACCGTCCCTGACCTCTTCACAGATTTGGTAGGGTCCTTCCCAGTTGGGAGTTAGTTTGCCAGACTCATTAGCCCTACCAACTGCTTCCATTTTTCTAAGTACAAAGTCCCCCACTTTGAGTGGACGCCTGTGTACTTTTTTGTTGTATGATCTAGTCATTCTCAGGCGGTAAATTTCATGGCGCAAGACAGCATTGCCCCTCCTTTCAGGAAGTGAGTCTAATGACAGGCGCATGGCTTCCCAGTTTGCCTCTTCGTCATATAGCATTACTCGAAGAGTCGGCTCATAGTGTTCTATTGGAAGAACAGCTTCCGCACCATAAGTTAGGAGGAATGGAGTTTCTCCAGTCGCCCCTTTTTCAGTCGTCCTAATGGCCCAGAGAACATGTGGTAATTCATCCGACCATAGGCCGCCTGCTCGTTCAATCTTTTTCTTGAGACCGTCTGAGATGATTTTATTAAAGGCTTCTACCTGGCCGTTTGCTTGTGGACGGCCGACAGATGCAAAGTAGTGTGAAATTCCTTGGTCACCCAACCAGCTTTTGAGAACAGACGTCTCAAATTGGGGACCATTATCAAAAACCATAGACATGGGAACCCCGAACCGAGTGATGACATTTTTCCAAATGAATGAAATTACATCCTTCGTCTTGATTCCCTTTACTTCGTCGACGGAAACAAGTATGTACCTCCTTCCGCCTGTAGCAGGCGTATATGGACCCAGAATATCCATGCCCCACTTAGCAAACGGTAGTGGGCTATGAATGGTAGTGAGGTCAGTAGCCGGACGGTGAATTAGTTTGCCAAATCTTTGGCACTTGTCACATTTTTTCACCATCACCATCGCATCTGCTTCTAAAGTAGGCCAAAAGTAGCCCTGCCGCCTTGCCCGTTGAGCAAGCGTTCTACCGCCTATATAGGAAGCACAGTAACCAGAGTGAAGATCGTCTAGTATCTCTCGTCCCTTTTCTGGAGTAACACACTTTAAGAAGGGTTGAAGGTACCCCCTTTTGTGAAGTTCTCCCTTTATTATTTCAAAACTGGTTGCTCGTTTTTTCAGTGCTGCCGCTTGTTGATGATCATCCGGCAGGGTACCGTTTTTCTGATATGCCCTGATTGGATCCATCCAGGTTGAGCTTATGTCTAGGATTCCAATAGGGTCTTCCTCGATGCTTCTCTTCTCCATTACTTCCCAAAAAACAGTTTGAGGAGTATCACAGGAGGCGGATGATGCTAATTTTGACAGTGCATCCGCCTGGTTGTTTTCTGATCTCGGCACTTGGGTCAGATGGAAATCCTCAAGGGAGCCGACTGCTTGTCGGACCGCTTGTAAATACTTGATCATGGCCGGATGGGTTGCTTCGTATTCGCCATTGTACTGACTCACTATCAATTGTGAATCGGAACAGGCGTCTATTTTTCTTGCCCCTGCCGCCTTGCACATGCGGATTCCGGCTAGTAAAGCTTCATATTCTGCCTCATTGTTTGAGGCCTGAAAACTGAAGCGTAGAGCATACTCGTACCTGTCGCCCTCTGGCGACTGACATATGACGCCTGCTCCACAACCATTTGAAGTAGAGCTTCCGTCCACATATACCTTCCAGATTTGGTCTATAACTTGAGAGTCCGGAGGACGAGTCATCTCAACAATAAAGTCAGCAAAGGCTTGCCCCTTCACTTCTTTTCTAGGCTCGAAAGTAACTTCGAGGCTCTGAATTTCTATGGCCTATTTGGTCATTCGGCCTGACGACTCCATGATGGTCAGTGGCCGCTTGATAGGTTGGTCTGTATACACGACGACTACATGTGCCAAAAAGTAGGGCTTCAATTTTTTAATAGTCATGAAGAGTGCAAGACCAAATTTCTCCACTAAGGGATACCTCAACTCGGCATTTTTCAGCATATGACTGACAAAGTAGACCGGGAGCTGACAGCCGTCTCTTTCAGCAAGGAGAACAACGCTTAACACATGATCAGAGACGGCCAGGTACATGTAGAGTACTTATTTGGGCAAAGGGCTGACCAGCCTCGGCAAGGAATGCAAGTGAACTTTCAATTTCTGGAAGGCCGCCTCAGCATCCGGCCCCCATTCAAACCTTGCCTTTTTCTTAATTGCCTGGAAAAAGTATAGGCATTTGTCGCCTGATCGGCTTAGAAATCTTCCCAAGGCTGCCAGACAACCTGTTAACTTCTGAACCTCTCGGATGGTACGAGGCGACTGCATGTCAATGACTGCCTGCACCTTCTCAGGGTTCGCCTCTATTCCTCTCTGATTGATAAGGAATCCGAGAAATTTCCCAGACTCAACTCCAAAGACACATTTCTTGGGATTGAGCATGACATGGTGCCGCCTGAGTGTGGCGAAAGTTTCTCGGAGGTCCGACAGATGATCTTTCTGAAGTTTTGACTTGACAATCATATCATCAATATATGCCTCGACATTTCTCCCAATTTGATCAAAGAACACAGTGTTTATCATTCGCTGGAAAGTGGCCGGGGCATTCTTAAGACCAAACGGCATGGCCGTGTAACAGTATAACCCCTGATCAGTGACGAAGGCCGTCTTCTCCTGATCTTTCTTCCATAAAGGAATTTGATGGAAACTACAGTAGGTGTCCATAAAGCTCATCAAAGCATGGCCGGCTGTTGAGTCGATCAGGTTATCAATTTTAGGCAGAGGGTAACTGTCTTTGGGGCACGCCTTGTTTAAGTCTGTGTAGTCTACACACATTCGCCAGGTGCCATTCGGCTTTTTAACAAGCACCACATTTGCAACCCAGTCTGGGAAGTAACATTGCCAAATGAACCCTGCATCAAGTAATTTTTTTAACTTTGGCGGCTGCCGCCTGACTTCTTTATTCGCCATGGTTCCGCTTCTTCTGCCGTACCGGTTTCTTTTTCGGATCCACGCCCAGTTTATGTACCGCCAGATCAGGACTAATGCCTGGCATTTCATGGACTTCGAATGCAAAGATGTCCTTGTATTCTTTCAATAGTTTGTGAAAGTCGTCACCCAGGACTCTCAGAGCAGTCGTCCCAACTTTGACTGTTCGCTCAAGACGTGAGTCGTCTAAGATAAGGTCCGCATGCTCACCAGCCGGCTGAGGGCGGAACTCATCCGACCGCTCCTCTTCCAATGATTGCTATTTTCTTTCTTTTCTTGCGGCCCCTGTCTGGGATGCCTTTCTCTTTTTGCCGCCTGCTTCTTGAACAGGCGCACTCTCCTTAACATTGTCAAAGTCTGTTTTTTCACCGCTTGACCCAGTGGCCATAACAGTGGGCTTGACATCCGAGAGATAGCACTCTCGGGCCATCCTCTGATCTCCCCTTAAGGAGCCGACTGTTCCATTATCCCTCTCAAACTTGAGCAACATAAGAGATGGGATTATAACAGCCTTGGAATTATTCAGGGTTGGTCATCCCAGAATCATGTTGTAGGCCGAGAGTTCTTCTACTACCAGGAACCGGACTACCATGTGTCGTCCTTCCCCTTTTTCGCCCAGGCGGATGGGTAAATCCACTCGTCCCACTGGGTGGACGACTCCTCTTCCAAACCCTACTAAAGGGTGGGATGCCAGATGTATGCAATCAGTCTGATATTTTAGTTTCGACAGACATTTGCTACTGATGAGATCTGAGGAGCTTCCGGTATCTATGAGGATTCGGCCAACTCTCTGGTTGGCCACTTTACATTCAATAACGATAGGGTCGTCATGCGGCCCTCTTACCCCTCCTAGATCTTCTTCAGTGATGAAAATCTCAGGAAATGAATATTTGGAGGGTCGTTCTTGGTGAACGGAATTTACATCTAACCGTCTGATTTGTCTTTGTTGCCCCTAATAGTGGGGCCGCCTCCTGAGAAGCCGCCTGCAATGGTGTAGATGACTGCATCATCTGTATCGGAGCTGTCGGCCTGTTGATTCTTTTTGGTCGACTGCTTTTTTGAGGAAGTGTTCCCCGTAGATTTCTTGACATAAGTGTGAAGATCACCTTGCTCAGCCAGGCGGTCCAGATACCGCATGAGACTGATGCATTCATTGGTGTGATGACCAACATCTTCATGATAAGCACAGAATTTTTCTTGGTTCCGGTTGTTTGCAGAACCCTTCATGGGGACCGGCTTCTCAATTGAGATTCGTCCCTTGATTTCCTTTAGGATAAACTGGCTATCCTTGTTAAACGCATACTTTGGGGAGTATGGTTTGAATTCTTTTTTCTTTTTCTGGGCCGGCTGTTTAGAGGAATCAGCCGCCCAGACCTCTTTTCTCTTCTCGTCTTTGTTTGACGACTGTTTCTGTCGTCCTTCTCTTTTGTCAGACCTTTTCCCGTCTGACTGTTTTACCGTACTACAAAGATCAGTCGCCTGTATATAGGCTTCCGCTTCAATCAAGGCCTCTTGAAGAGTCGCCACCCTCTTTCGGACCAAATCAAATTTGAAGGTCGACCCGTCTTTGAGACCTCTGAAAAAGTAAGTATAGGCTACTTCATCCGGTAACCCTTGAATCTGTATTCTCATCAGGTTAAACCGCCTGATGTAAGAACGAAGCCCCTCCTTCTCGCCCTGCTGAATTGTTCCTAAATCAAGGGTCGTCTTCTTCGCAGGGATGTTCATGGCGAAGTTGGAGGTGAATAAGTAAGCAAGCGTCTTGAAGTTATTTACACAACCAGTCGGCAGGTTGCCGAACCATTGTTGTGCGATTCCTTTGAGAGTCGCTGGGAAACACTTGCACCAAGTGGGATCATCCAACCCTTGAAGGTACATCAGGTTGGTGAATGCCATCAGATGGTCTTCTGGGTTAGTAGTGCCGTCATAGGCGCCTACTAATACATTTTTCACTTTGGCCGGCTGAGCGGCTTCAGTAATTTCCTTGGAGAAGGCCGACGGCTGTTCACCAAGTCTAAGCAACCGTAGCTGCCAGTCCATAGGTTGGACATTTTTTGCTGTATGTCTACAAAACGGAGGTGGCTGTAAAAAATATTGTTGTTGCGGTACAAACGGTAAGTTTGGTACCGCCTGGTCGCTATGAAAGCCGGACTGACGGGAGGTGCCGCCTTACTGACCCTCATGATACGACTGAGTATGCCTTATTGAGGTATTTCGCAGACTGTCTTGGATGTTTGAAGTAGAGGCCGACTCTGACAATCGGTCACTCTTCTTCTGCTCTAGCAGTAGCCGAGCGTCTGTGTATGTTTTCCTCGACCCATCCGCCTGAATATGACGAACAGGTTTCCTATTTCCTGGAGTAGGGAAACGGTATTTTGTGAAATCAAGGGCAGGTGGCTCCCACTTCCTAGATTTAGGATGAGGGGTCGCCTCTCGCCCTTGAACTGGTTTCCTCTTCAGTGAAGTGGAGGGTTTCTTAGCCGACTGCTCCTTGTCCAGAGCAGGTGGCTTCTTGTTGATCAACTCTTGAATTTCTCCCTTGAAGTCCCTCATGAAGGTCATGAGTTCGTTCCTTGTGATGGGAGCAGACCCATCAGTCGGCTGCTGCCGAACAGGCGGTGCGCCTGCTGGCTCGCTTCCAGTTTGAAGATGTTCCCGTTCCCTCCTTTCGGCATGACGGGCACGTCGGGCCCTTAGGGTCCCGTCTGAAGCTGTGTGAGCTTCAACTACAAATTCATTCAGTATCGTGGTCCGACTGAACTTGAGGGTCGTCTAGGGGACGCCTCTCTTCAGGAGTCGGTACAGACGTGGATGCCATCTCAGAAGTACTCTCCCCACAGACGGCGCCAAATGTTTCTGGGTTTTCTGATGTCCTGCGGGAGAGTTGCAATTCCGAGACTGGAACCGGACGCCTGTACCTGCAAAACAAACGCATGCTCCGGATGATTGGAGATCCGCCTCCGACGGTCAAGTTAGTACTTGATTAAGGAGTAATTAATGCGGAAATTAAAGTGATTGGGTCTCTCTAGGTGAGAGTGTTTAATGTGTGTAATCTGCTTTTTAGCGTAATCCCCCATAATGAGGATTAAGGGAGGTATTTATAACCTCGGGAAACGTGTCAATCTAGGTTTAGGTTAACCTTGGGCTGATTGGGCTTCCCTCGGAAGTTGGGCCTAGGTGACCGGTTATCCCAGGTGTCATGGGAAGGACACGTGTCGTGTCGTAATTGGTCCATAGTGGACGGATCATTGCTTGACACGTGGCAGGCTCCTATTGGCCCATGTGACGGACACATGGCGGAACCTGATTGGTCCACTTGTCAGATGGTGATTGGTGGGGAAAAATCCCCTAATCAAAAGTCAAACACGTTCAAATAAAGCTTTTGATTCAAATAAAAGGCAAATGCATTCATTAATGCTAATTGAACCAAATGAAAGTCAAACACATTCAAAAAAGCTTTTTAAATCAAATGAAAGTCAAACACATTCAAACAAAGCAATTAAAATCAAATGAAAGTAAAATGCAATTCAAACAAAGCTATTTTAAATCAAATGAAAGTGAAATGTATTCTATAAAGCTAATTGAATCAAATGAAAGTCAAATGCATTCAACAAAGCTTATTAAATCGAATGAAAGTCAAATGCATTCAATAATGCTTATTGTATCAAATGAAAGTCAAATGCATTTTTCAAAGCAAATTCAATCAAATGAAAGTCAAACACATTCAAACAAAGATTTTGAATCAAATAAAAGTCAAATGAACTCTTCAAAGCTAATTGAACCAAATGAAAGTCAAACACATTCAAACAAAGCATTATTAATCAAATGAAAGTCAAATGAATTCTTCATAGCTAATTGATTAAAATTAAAGTCAAACACATTAAAACAAAGCTTTATAAATCAAGAGAAAGTGAAACTCATTAAAACAAAGCTATTTGAATCAAATGAAAGTGAAATACATTCTACAATGCTAATTAAATAATATGAAAGTCAAA
The DNA here is from genome assembly GCF_001683475.1 of Chenopodium quinoa. NCBI lineage: Eukaryota > Viridiplantae > Streptophyta > Magnoliopsida > Caryophyllales > Amaranthaceae > Chenopodium > Chenopodium quinoa. Next base: position 22,323 of record NW_018745429.1, read on the forward strand.
CACATTCAAACAAAACTTTTTGAATCAAATGAAAGTCAAATGCATTCAACAAAACTTACTAAATCAAATGCAAGTGAAACACATTTAAAAAAGCTTTTTAAATCAAATAAAAGTCAAACACATTTAAACAAAGCTTTTTAAATCAAATGAACGTCAAACACATTCAAACAAAGCGATTAAATTCAAATAAAAGTGAAATGCAATTTACAAAGCTAATTGAATAAAATTAAGGCAAACACGTTCAAAGAAAGCTATTTAAATCAAATGAAAGTTAAATGCATTCTACAAAGCTTATTGAATCAAATGAAGTAGTCAAACACATTCAAACAAAGGTATTTAAATCAATTGAAAGTGAAATGCATTCTACAAAGCAAATTGAATCAAATTAAAGTCAAACACATTAAAAAAAAAGCTATTAAAATCAAATAAAAGTGAAATGCAATTTACAAAGCTAATTGAATAAAATGAAGGCAAACACATTCAAACAAAGCTATTAAAATAATATGAAAGTGAAATGCATTCTACACAGTAAATTGAATTAAATGAAAGTCAAACACATTCATAAAAATATTTTTGAATTAAGTGAAAGTCAAACACATTAAAACAAAGTTATTTTAATCAAATGAAAGTAAAATGAATTCTTCAAAGCTAATTGAACCAAATGAAGTCAAACACATTAAAAAAAGCTAATTAAATCAAATGAAAGTGAAATGCATTCTACACAGCAAATTGAATTAAATGCAAGTCAAAAACATTCATAAAAAGCTTTTTGAATTAAGTGAAAGTCAAACACATTAAAACAATGCTATTTTAATCTTTTGAATGTAAAATGAATTCTACAAAGCTAAATGAATCAAATGAAAGCCAAACACATTCAAACAAAGCTTTATGAATCAAACGAAAGTCAAACATATTTAAACAAAACTATTTGAATCAAATGAAAGTCAAATGCAATCTTCATAGCTAATTGAATCAAATGAAAGTCAAACATATTCAAACAAAGCTTTTTGAATCAAGTAACAGTCAAACACATTAAAACAAAGCTATTTGAATAAAATGAAAGTGAAATACATTCTACAATGCTATTAAAATGAAAGTCAAACACATTCAAATACAACTTTTAATTCAAATGAAAGAAAAATGCATTCAACAATGCTAATTGAATGAAATGAAAGTCAAACACATTAAGAAAAAGCTAATTGAATAAAATGAAGGCAAACGCATTCAAACAAAGCTATTTAAATCAAATGAAGTTGAAATGCATTATACAAAGCTAATTGAATCAAATGAAAGTCAAACATATTCAAATAAAGCTTTTTGAATCAAATGAAATTGAAATGCATTCTACAAAGCTAATTGAATCAAATGAAAGTCAAACACATTCAAACAAAGCTTTTTGAATCAAATGAAAGTCAAGTGCATTTTTCATAGCTAATTCAATCAAATATAAGTCAAACACATTCAAACAAAGCTTTTGAGTCAAATAGAAGTCAAATGAATTATTCAAAGCTAATTGAATCAAAAGAAAGTCAAACACATTCATAAAAAGCATTATGAATCAAATAAAAGTCAAACACATTCAAACAAAACTATTTGAATCAAATGAAAGTCAAACACATTCAATCAAAGCTTTTTGAATCAAATGAAAGTTAAACACATTCAAACAAAGCTATTTCAATCAAATGAAAGTGAAATGCATTCTACAAAGCTAATTGAATCAAATGAAAGTCAAACACGTTCAAATAAAGCTTTTGATTCAAATAAAAGGCAAATGCATTCAATAATGCTAATTGAACCAAATGAAAGTCAAACACATTCAAAAAAGCTTTTTAAATCAAATGAAAGTCAAACACATTCAAACAAAGCAATTAAAATCAAATGAAAGTAAAATGCAATTCAAACAAAGCTATTTTAAATCAAATGAAAGTGAAATGTATTCTACAAAGCTAATTGAATCAAATGAAAGTCAAATGCATTCAACAAATCTTATTAAATCGAATGAAAGTCAAATGCATTCAATAATGCTTATTGTATAAAATGAAAGTCAAATGCATTTTTCAAAGCAAATTCAATCAAATGAAAGTCAAACACATTCAAACAAAGATTTTGAATCAAATAAAAGTCAAATGAACTCTTCAAAGCTAATTGAACCAAATGAAAGTCAAACACATTCAAACAAAGCATTATTAATCAAATGAAAGTCAAATGAATTCTTCATAGCTAATTGATTAAAATTAAAGTCAAACACATTCAAACAAAGCTTTATAAATAAAGAGAAAGTGAAACTCATTAAAACAAAGCTATTTGAATCAAATGAAAGTGAAATACATTCTACAATGCTAATTAAATCATATGAAAGTCAAACACATTCAAACAAAACTTTTTGAATCAAATGAAAGTCAAATGCATTCAACAAAACTTACTAAGTCAAATGCAAGTGAAACACATTTAAAAAAGCTTTTTAAATCAAATAAAAGTCAAACACATTTAAACAAAGCTTTTTAAATCAAATGAAAGTCAAACACATTCAAACAAAGCGATTAAATTCAAATAAAAGTGAAATGCAATTTACAAAGCTAATTGAATAAAATTAAGGCAAACACGTTCAAAGAAAGCTATTTAAATCAAATGAAAGTGAAATGCATTCTACAAAGCTTATTGAATCAAATGAAGTAGTCAAACACATTCAAACAAAGGTATTTAAATCAATTGAAAGTGAAATGCATTCTACAAAGCAAATTGAATCAAATTAAAGTCAAACACATTAAAAAAAAGCTATTAAAATAAAATGAAAGTGAAATGCAATTTACAAAGCTAATTGAATAAAATGAAGGCAAACACATTCAAACAAAGCTATTAAAATAATATGAAAGTGAAATGCATTCTACACAGCAAATTGAATTAAATGAAAGTCAAACACATTCATAAATATCTTTTTGAATTAAGTGAAAGTCAAACACATTAAAACAAAGCTATTTTAATCAAATGAAAGTGAAATGAATTCTTCAAAGCTAATTGAACCAAATGAAGTCAAACACATTAAAAAAAAGCTAATTAAATCAAATGAAAGTGAAATGCATTCTACACAGCAAATTGAATTAAACGCAAGTCAAAAACATTCATAAAAAGCTTTTTGAATTAAGTGAAAGTCAAACACATTAAAACAATGCTATTTTAATCATTTGAATGTAAAATGAATTCTACAAAGATAAATGAATCAAATGAAAGCCAAACACATTCAAACAAAGCTTTATGAATCAAACGAAAGTCAAACATATTTAAACAAAACTATTTGAATCAAATGAAAGTCAAATGCAATCTTCATAGCTAATTGAATCAAATGAAAGTCAAACATATTCAAACAAAGCTTTTTGAATCAAGTAACAGTCAAACACATTAAAACAAAGCTATTTGAATCAAATGAAAGTGACATACATTCTACAATGCTATTAAAATGAAAGTCAAACACATTCAAATACAGCTTTTAATTCAAATGAAAGAAAAATGCATTCAACAATGCTAATTGAATGAAATGAAAGTCAAACACATTTAGAAAAAGCTATTTAAATCAAATAAAAGTCAAATACATTTAAATAAAGCTTTTTAAATCGAATGAAAGTCAAACACATTCAAACAAAGTTAATTAAATCTAATGAAAGTGAAACGCATTCTACAAAGCTAATTAAATAAAATGAAGGCAAACGCATTCAAACAAAGCTATTTAAATCAAATGAAATTGAAATGCATTATACAAAGCTAATTGAATCAAATGAAAGTGAAATACATTCTACAATGCTATTAAAATGAAAGTCAAACACATTCAAATACAATTTTTAATTCAAATGAAAGAAAAATGCATTCAACAATGCTAATTGAATGAAATGAAAGTCAAACACATTTAGAAAAAGCTATTTAAATCAAATAAAAGTCAAATACATTTAAATAAAGCTTTTTAAATCAAATGAAAGTCAAACACATTCAAACAAAGTTATTTAAATCAAATGAAAGTGAAACGCATTCTACAAAGCTAATTGAATAAAATGAAGGCAAACGCATTCAAACAAAGCTATTTAAATCAAATGAAATTGAAATGCATTATAAAAAGCTAATTGAATCAAATGAAAGTCAAACACATTCAAATAAAGCTTTTTGAATCAAATGAAATTGAAATGCATTCTACAAAGCTAATTGAATCAAATGAAAGTCAAACACATTCAAACAAAGCTTTTTGAATCAAATGAAAGTCAAGTGCATTTTTCATAGCTAATTCAATCAAATATAAGTCAAACACATTCAAACAAAGCTTTTGAGTCAAATAGAAGTCAAATGAATTATTCAAAGCTAATTGAATCAAAAGAAAGTCAAACACATTCATAAAAAGCATTATGAATCAAATAAAAGTCAAACACATTCAAACAAAACTATTTGAATCAAATGAAAGTCAAACACATTCAATCAAAGCTTTTTGAATCAAATGAAAGTTAAACACATTCAAACAAAGCTATTTCAATCAAATGAAAGTGAAATGCATTCTACAAAGCTAATTAAATCAAATGAAAGTCAAACACGTTCAAATAAAGCTTTTGATTAAATAAAAGGCAAATGCATTCAATAATGCTAATTGAACCAAATGAAAGTCAAACACATTCAAAAAAGCTTTTTAAATCAAATGAAAGTCAAACACATTCAAACAAAGCAATTAAAATCAAATGAAAGTAAAATGCAATTCAAACAAAGCTATTTTAAATCAAATGAAAGTGAAATCTATTCTACAAAGCTAATTGAATCAAATGAAAGTCAAATGCATTCAACAAAGCTTATTAAATCGAATGAAAGTCAAATGCATTCAATAATGCTTATTGTATAAAATGAAAGTCAAATGCATTTTTCAAAGCAAATTCAATCAAATGAAAGTCAAACACATTCAAACAAAGATTTTGAATCAAATAAAAGTCAAATGAACTCTTCAAAGCTAATTGAACCAAATGAAAGTCAAACACATTCAAACAAAGCATTATTAATCAAATGAAAGTCAAATGAATTCTTCATAGCTAATTGATTAAAATTAAAGTCAAACACATTAAAACAAAGCTTTATAAATCAAGAGAAAGTGAAACTCATTAAAACAAAGCTATTTGAATCAAATGAAAGTGAAATACATTCTACAATGCTAATTAAATCATATGAAAGTCAAACACATTCAAACAAAACTTTTTGAATCAAATGAAAGTCAAATGCATTCAACAAAAACTTACTAAATCAAATGCAAGTGAAACACATTTAAAAAAGCTTTTTAAATCAAATAAAAGTCAAACACATTTAAACAAAGCTTTTTAAATCAAATGAAAGTCAAACACATTCAAACAAAGCGATTAAATTCAAATAAAAGTGAAATGCAATTTACAAAGCTAATTAAATAAAATTAAGGCAAACACGTTCAAAGAAAGCTATTTAAATCAAATGAAAGTGAAATGCATTCTACAAAGCTTATTGAATCAAATGAAGTAGTCAAACACATTCAAACAAAGGTATTTAAATCAATTGAAAGTGAAATGCATTCTACAAAGCAAATTGAATCAAATTAAAGTCAAACACATTAAAAAAAAGCTATTAAAATAAAATGAAAGTGAAATGCAATTTACAAAGCTAATTGAATAAAATGAAGGCAAACACATTCAAACAAAGCTATTAAAATAATATGAAAGTGAAATGCATTCTACACAGCAAATTTAATTAAATGAAAGTCAAACACATTCATAAATATCTTTTTGAATTAAGTGAAAGTCAAACACATTAAAACAAAGCTATTTTAATCAAATGAAAGTGAAATGAATTCTTCAAAGCTAATTGAACCAAATGAAGTCAAACACATTAAAAAAAAGCTAATTAAATCAAATGAAAGTGAAATGCATTCTACACAGCAAATTGAATTAAACGCAAGTCAAAAACATTCATAAAAAGCTTTTTGAATTAAGTGAAAGTCAAACACATTAAAACAATGCTATTTTAATCATTTGAATGTAAAATGAATTCTACAAAGATAAATGAATCAAATGAAAGCCAAACACATTCAAACAAAGCTTTATGAATCAAACGAAAGTCAAACATATTTAAACAAAACTATTTGAATCAAATGAAAGTCAAATGCAATCTTCATAGCTAATTGAATCAAATGAAAGTCAAACATATTCAAACAAAGCTTTTTGAATCAAGTAACAGTCAAACACATTAAAACAAAGCTATTTGAATCAAATGAAAGTGACATACATTCTACAATGCTATTAAAATGAAAGTCAAACATATTCAAATACAGCTTTTAATTCAAATGAAAGAAAAATGCATTCAACAATGCTAATTGAATGAAATGAAAGTCAAACACATTTAGAAAAAAGCTATTTAAATCAAATAAAAGTCAAATACATTTAAATAAAGCTTTTTAAATCGAATGAAAGTCAAACACATTCAAACAAAGTTAATTAAATCTAATGAAAGTGAAACGCATTCTACAAAGCTAATTAAATAAAATGAAGGCAAACGCATTCAAACAAAGCAATTTAAATCAAATGAAATTGAAATGCATTATACAAAGCTAATTGAATCAAATGAAAGTGAAATACATTCTACAATGCTATTAAAATGAAAGTCAAACACATTCAAATACAACTTTTAATTCAAATGAAAGAAAAATGCATTCAACAATGCTAATTGAATGAAATGAAAGTCAAACACATTTAGAAAAAGCTATTTAAATCAAATAAAAGTCAAATACATTTAAATAAAGCTTTTTAAATCAAATGAAAGTCAAACACATTCAAACAAAGTTATTTAAATCAAATGAAAGTGAAACGCATTCTACAAAGCTAATTGAATAAAATGAAGGCAAACGCATTCAAACAAAGCTATTTAAATCAAATGAAATTGAAATGCATTATAAAAAGCTAATTGAATCAAATGAAAGTCAAACACATTCAAATAAAGCTTTTTGAATCAAATGAAATTGAAATGCATTCTACAAAGCTAATTGAATCAAATGAAAGTCAAACACATTCAAACAAAGCTTTTTGAATCAAATGAAAGTCAAGTGCATTTTTCATAGCTAATTCAATCAAATATAAGTCAAACACATTCAAACAAAGCTTTTGAGTCAAATAGAAGTCAAATGAATTATTCAAAGCTAATTGAATCAAAAGAAAGTCAAACACATTCATAAAAAGCATTATGAATCAAATAAAAGTCAAACACATTCAAACAAAACTATTTGAATCAAATGAAAGTCAAACACATTCAATCAAAGCTTTTTGAATCAAATGAAAGTTAAACACATTCAAACAAAGCTATTTCAATCAAATGAAAGTGAAATGCATTCTACAAAGCTAATTAAATCAAATGAAAGTCAAACACGTTCAAATAAAGCTTTTGATTAAATAAAAGGCAAATGCATTCAATAATGCTAATTGAACCAAATGAAAGTCAAACACATTCAAAAAAGCTTTTTAAATCAAATGAAAGTCAAACACATTCAAACAAAGCAATTAAAATCAAATGAAAGTAAAATGCAATTCAAACAAAGCTATTTTAAATCAAATGAAAGTGAAATCTATTCTACAAAGCTAATTGAATCAAATGAAAGTCAAATGCATTCAACAAAGCTTATTAAATCGAATGAAAGTCAAATGCATTCAATAATGCTTATTGTATAAAATGAAAGTCAAATGCATTTTTCAAAGCAAATTCAATCAAATGAAAGTCAAACACATTCAAACAAAGATTTTGAATCAAATAAAAGTCAAATGAACTCTTCAAAGCTAATTGAACCAAATGAAAGTCAAACACATTCAAACAAAGCATTATTAATCAAATGAAAGTCAAATGAATTCTTCATAGCTAATTGATTAAAATTAAAGTCAAACACATTAAAACAAAGCTTTATAAATCAAGAGAAAGTGAAACTCATTAAAACAAAGCTATTTGAATCAAATGAAAGTGAAATACATTCTACAATGCTAATTAAATCATATGAAAGTCAAACACATTCAAACAAAACTTTTTGAATCAAATGAAAGTCAAATGCATTCAACAAAAACTTACTAAATCAAATGCAAGTGAAACACATTTAAAAAAGCTTTTTAAATCAAATAAAAGTCAAACACATTTAAACAAAGCTTTTTAAATCAAATGAAAGTCAAACACATTCAAACAAAGCGATTAAATTCAAATAAAAGTGAAATGCAATTTACAAAGCTAATTAAATAAAATTAAGGAAAACACGTTCAAAGAAAGCTATTTAAATCAAATGAAAGTGAAATGCATTCTACAAAGCTTATTGAATCAAATGAAGTAGTCAAACACATTCAAACAAAGGTATTTAAATAAATTGAAAGTGAAATGCATTCTACAAAGCAAATTGAATCAAATTAAAGTCAAACACATTAAAAAAAAGCTATTAAAATCAAATGAAAGTGAAATGCAATTTACAAAGCTAATTGAATAAAATGAAGGCAAACACATTCAAACAAAGCTATTAAAATAATATGAAAGTGAAATGCATTCTACACAGCAAATTGAATTAAATGAAAGTCAAACACATTCATAAATATCTTTTTGAATTAAGTGAAAGTCAAACACATTAAAACAAAGCTATTTTAATCAAATGAAAGTGAAATGAATTCTTCAAAGCTAATTGAACCAAATGAAGTCAAACACATTAAAAAAAAGCAAATTAAATCAAATGAAAGTGAAATGCATTCTACACAGCAAATTGAATTAAACGCAAGTCAAAAACATTCATAAAAAGCTTTTTGAATTAAGTGAAAGTCAAACACATTAAAACAATGCTATTTTAATCATTTGATTGTAAAATGAATTCTACAAAGCTAAATGAATCAAATGAAAGCCAAACACATTCAAACAAAGCTTTATGAATCAAACGAAAGTCAAACATATTTAAACAAAACTATTTGAATCAAATGAAAGTCAAATGCAATCTTCATAGCTAATTGAATCAAATGAAAGTCAAACATATTCAAACAAAGCTTTTTGAATCAAGTAACAGTCAAACACATTAAAAACAAAGCTATTTGAATCAAATGAAAGTGACATACATTCTACAATGCTATTAAAATGAAAGTCAAACACATTCAAATACAGCTTTTAATTCAAATGAAAGAAAAATGCATTCAACAATGCTAATTGAATGAAATGAAAGTCAAACACATTTAGAAAAAGCTATTTAAATCAAATAAAAGTCAAATACATTTAAATAAAGCTTTTTAAATCGAATGAAAGTCAAACACATTCAAACAAAGTTAATTAAATCTAATGAAAGTGAAACGCATTCTACAAAGCTAATTAAATAAAATGAAGGCAAACGCATTCAAACAAAGCTATTTAAATCAAATGAAATTGAAATGCATTATACAAAGCTAATTGAATCAAATGAAAGTGAAATACATTCTACAATGCTATTAAAATGAAAGTCAAACACATTCAAATACAACTTTTAATTCAAATGAAAGAAAAATGCATTCAACAATGCTAATTGAATGAAATGAAAGTCAAACACATTTAGAAAAAGCTATTTAAATCAAATAAAAGTCAAATACATTTAAATAAAGCTTTTTTAAATCAAATGAAAGTCAAACACATTCAAACAAAGTTATTTAAATCAAATGAAAGTGAAACGCATTCTACAAAGCTAATTGAATAAAATGAAGGCAAACGCATTCAAACAAAGCTATTTAAATCAAATGAAATTGAAATGCATTATAAAAAGCTAATTGAATCAAATGAAAGTCAAACACATTCAAATAAAGCTTTTTGAATCAAATGAAATTGAAATGCATTCTACAAAGCTAATTGAATCAAATGAAAGTCAAACACATTCAAACAAAGCTTTTTGAATCAAATGAAAGTCAAGTGCATTTTTCATAGCTAATTCAATCAAATATAAGTCAAACACATTCAAACAAAGCTTTTGAGTCAAATAGAAGTCAAATGAATTATTCAAAGCTAATTGAATCAAAAGAAAGTCAAACACATTCATAAAAAGCATTATGAATCAAATAAAAGTCAAAACACATTCAAACAAAACTATTTGAATCAAATGAAAGTCAAACACATTCAATCAAAGCTTTTTGAATCAAATGAAAGTTAAACACATTCAAACAAAGCTATTTCAATCAAATGAAAGTGAAATGCATTCTACAAAGCTAATTGAATCAAATGAAAGTTAAACACGTTCAAATAAAGCTTTTGATTCAAATAAAAGGCAAATGCATTTAATAATGCTAATTGAACCAAATGAAAGTCAAACACATTCAAAAAAGCTTTTTAAATCAAATGAAAGTCAAACACATTCAAACAAAGCAATTAAAATCAAATGAAAGTAAAATGCAATTCAAACAAAGCTATTTTAAATCAAATGAAAGTGAAATGTATTCTACAAAGCTAATTGAATCAAATGAAAGTCAAATGCATTCAACAAAGCTTATTAAATCGAATGAAAGTCAAATGCATTCAATAATGCTTATTGTATCAAATGAAAGTCAAATGCATTTTTCAAAGCAAATTCAATCAAATGAAAGTCAAACACATTCAAACAAAGATTTTGAATCAAATAAAAGTCAAATGAACTCTTCAAAGCTAATTGAACCAAATGAAAGTCAAACACATTCAAACAAAGCATTATTAATCAAATGAAAGTCAAATGAATTCTTCATAGCTAATTGATTAAAATTAAAGTCAAACACATTCAAACAAAGCTTTATAAATCAAGAGAAAGTGAAACTCATTAAAACAAAGCTATTTGAATCAAATGAAAGTGAAATACATTCTACAATGCTAATTAAATCATATGAAAGTCAAACACATTCAAACAAAACTTTTTGAATCAAATGAAAGTCAAATGCATTCAACAAAACTTACTAAATCAAATGCAAGTGAAACACATTTAAAAAAGCTTTTTAAATCAAATAAAAGTCAAACACATTTAAACAAAGCTTTTTAAATCAAATGAAAGTCAAACACATTCAAACAAAGCGATTAAATTCAAATAAAAGTGAAATGCAATTTACAAAGCTAATTGAATAAAATTAAGGCAAACACGTTCAAAGAAAGCTATTTAAATCAAATGAAAGTGAAATGCATTCTACAAAGCTTATTGAATCAAATGAAGTAGTCAAACACATTCAAACAAAGGTATTTAAATCAATTGAAAGTGAAATGCATTCTACAAAGCAAATTGAATCAAATTAAAGTCAAACACATTAAAAAAAAGCTATTAAAATCAAATGAAAGTGAAATGCAATTTACAAAGCTAATTGAATAAAATGAAGGCAAACACATTCAAACAAAGCTATTAAAATAATATGAAAGTGAAATGCATTCTACACAGCAAATTGAATTAAATGAAAGTCAAACACATTCATAAAAATCTTTTTGAATTAAGTGAAAGTCAAACACATTAAAACAAAGCTATTTTAATCAAATGAAAGTGAAATGAATTCTTCAAAGCTAATTGAACCAAATGAAGTCAAACACATTAAAAAAAAGCTAATTAAATCAAATGAAAGTGAAATGCATTCTACACAGCAAATTGAATTAAATGCAAGTCAAACACATTCATAAAAAGCTTTTTGAATTAAGTGAAAGTCAAACACATTAAAACAATGCTATTTTAATCATTTGAATGTAAAATGAATTCTACAAAGCTAAATGAATCAAATGAAAGCCAAACACATTCAAACAAAGCTTTATGAATCAAACGAAAGTCAAACATATTTAAACAAAACTATTTGAATCAAATGAAAGTCAAATGCAATCTTCATAGCTAATTGAATCAAATGAAAGTCAAACATATTCAAACAAAGCTTTTTGAATCAAGTAACAGTCAAACACATTAAAACAAAGCTATTTGAATCAAATGAAAGTGAAATACATTCTACAATGCTATTAAAATGAAAGTCAAACACATTCAAATACAGCTTTTAATTCAAATGAAAGAAAAATGCATTCAACAATGCTAATTGAATGAAATGAAAGTCAAACACATTTAGAAAAAGCTATTTAAATCAAATAAAAGTCAAATACATTTAAATAAAGCTTTTTAAATCAAATGAAAGTCAAACACATTCAAACAAAGTTATTTAAATCAAATGAAAGTGAAACGCATTCTACAAAGCTAATTGAATAAAATGAAGGCAAACGCATTCAAACAAAGCTATTTAAATCAAATGAAATTGAAATGCATTATACAAAGCTAATTGAATCAAATGAAAGTCAAACACATTAAAATAAAGCTTTTTGAATAAAATGAAATTGAAATGCATTCTACAAAGCTAATTGAATCAAATGAAAGTCAAACACATTCAAACAAAGCTTTTTGAATCAAATGAAAGTCAAGTGCATTTTTCATAGCTAATTCAATCAAATATAAGTCAAACACATTCAAACAAAGCTTTTGAGTCAAATAGAAGTCAAATGAATTATTCAAAGCTAATTAAATCAAAAGAAAGTCAAACACATTCATAAAAAGCATTATGAATCAAATAAAAGTCAAACACATTCAAACAAAACTATTTGAATCAAATGAAAGTGAAACACATTCAATCAAAGCTTTTTGAATCAAATGAAAGTTAAACACATTCAAACAAAGCTATTTCAATCAAATGAAAGTGAAATGCATTCTACAAAGCTAATTGAATCAAATGAAAGTCAAACACGTTCAAATAAAGCTTTTGATTCAAATAAAAGGCAAATGCATTCAATAATGCTAATTGAACCAAATGAAAGTCAAACACATTCAAAAAAGCTTTTTAAATCAAATGAAAGTCAAACACATTCAAACAAAGCAATTAAAATCAAATGAAAGTAAAATGCAATTCAAACAAAGCTATTTTAAATCAAATGAAAGTGAAATGTATTCTACAAAGCTAATTGAATCAAATGAAAGTCAAATGCATTCAACAAAGCTTATTAAATCGAATGAAAGTCAAATGCATTCAATAATGCTTATTGTATCAAAAGAAAGTCAAATGCATTTTTCAAAGCAAATTCAATCAAATGAAAGTCAAACACATTCAAACAAAGATTTTGAATCAAATAAAAGTCAAATGAACTCTTCAAAGCTAATTGAACCAAATGAAAGTCAAACACATTCAAACAAAGCATTATTAATCAAATGAAAGTCAAATGAATTCTTCATAGCTAATTGATTAAAATTAAAGTCAAACACATTCAAACAAAGCTTTATAAATCAAGAGAAAGTGAAACTCATTAAAACAAAGCTATTTGAATCAAATGAAAGTGAAATACATTCTACAATGCTAATTAAATCATATGAAAGTCAAACACATTCAAACAAAACTTTTTGAATCAAATGAAAGTCAAATGCATTCAAAAAAACTTACTAAATCAAATGCAAGTGAAACACATTTAAAAAAGCTTTTTAAATCAAATAAAAGTCAAACACATTTAAACAAAGCTTTTTAAATCAAATGAAAGTCAAACACATTCAAACAAAGCGATTAAATTCAAATAAAAGTGAAATGCAATTTACAAAGCTAATTGAATAAAATTAAGGCAAACACGTTCAAAGAAAGCTATTTAAATCAAATGAAAGTGAAATGCATTCTACAAAGCTTATTGAATCAAATGAAGTAGTCAAACACATTCAAACAAAGGTATTTAAATCAATTGAAAGTGAAATGCATTCTACAAAGCAAATTGAATCAAATTAAAGTCAAACACATTAAAAAAAAGCTATTAAAATCAAATGAAAGTGAAATGCAATTTACAAAGCTAATTGAATAAAATGAAGGCAAACACATTCAAACAAAGCTATTAAAATAATATGAAAGTGAAATGCATTCTACACAGCAAATTGAATTAAATGAAAGTCAAACACATTCATAAAAATCTTTTTTGAATTAAGTGAAAGTCAAACACATTAAAACAAAGCTATTTTAATCAAATGAAAGTGAAATGAATTCTTCAAAGCTAATTGAACCAAATGAAGTCAAACACATTAAAAAAAAGCTAATTAAATCAAATGAAAGTGAAATGCATTCTACACAGCAAATTGAATTAAATGCAAGTCAAACACATTCATAAAAAGCTTTTTGAATTAAGTGAAAGTCAAACACATTAAAACAATGCTATTTTAATCATTTGAATGTAAAATGAATTCTACAAAGCTAAATGAATCAAATGAAAGCCAAACACATTCAAACAAAGCTTTATGAATCAAACGAAAGTCAAACATATTTAAACAAAACTATTTGAATCAAATGAAAGTCAAATGCAATCTTCATAGCTAATTGAATCAAATGAAAGTCAAACATATTCAAACAAAGCTTTTTGAATCAAGTAACAGTCAAACACATTAAAACAAAGCTATTTGAATCAAATGAAAGTGAAATACATTCTACAATGCTATTAAAATGAAGTCAAAACACATTCAAATACAGCTTTTAATTCAAATGAAAGAAAAATGCATTCAACAATGCTAATTGAATGAAATGAAAGTCAAACACATTTAGAAAAAGCTATTTAAATCAAATAAAAGTCAAATACATTTAAATAAAGCTTTTTAAATCAAATGAAAGTCAAACACATTCAAACAAAGTTATTTAAATCAAATGAAAGTGAAACGCATTCTACAAAGCTAATTGAATAAAATGAAGGCAAACGCATTCAAACAAAGCTATTTAAATCAAATGAAATTGAAATGCATTATACAAAGCTAATTGAATCAAATGAAAGTCAAACACATTCAAATAAAGCTTTTTGAATCAAATGAATTGAAATGCATATCTACAAAGCTAATTGATCAAATGAAATGTCAAACACATTCAAAACAAAGCTTTTTGAATCAAATGAAAGTCAAGTGCATTTTTCATAGCTAATTCAATCAAATATAAGTCAAACACATTCAAACAAAGCTTTTGAGTCAAATAGAAGTCAAATGAATTATTCAAAGCTAATTGAATCAAAAGAAAGTCAAACACATTCATAAAAAGCATTATGAATCAAATAAAAGTCAAACACATTCAAACAAAACTATTTGAATCAAATGAAAGTCAAACACATTCAATCAAAGCTTTTTGAATCAAATGAAAGTTAAACACATTCAAACAAAGCTATTTCAATCAAATGAAAGTGAAATGCATTCTACAAAGCTAATTGAATCAAATGAAAGTCAAACACGTTCAAATAAAGCTTTTGATTCAAATAAAAGGCAAATGCATTCAATAATGCTAATTGAACCAAATGAAAGTCAAACACATTC